>NC_083685.1:56680000-56770000 GCF_033118175.1 Dama dama
TTGCCATTTCCTTCTCCAAAATTTACAAGAGGGTTACATTATCCTTATTTTCGAGATGAGAAAACTGAGGCACCGAGAAGTTCAGTAAATTGCACTAGGTTACATAACTAGAAACTGGATACAAAAGCCTGAATTTACAGTTACAAGATCTTTTAAACTTAAAAACTGGAGGAGTGGGTAGTAAAATCCCTTATATGTGTGATACACAGTTCAAATGAATGTGGCTAAAATCTCACTTTCTTTCTCCCCAAAACATTATCTTCCCAGCTTTCACCATTTCCCTAAGTGGCCTCATTGTTCATCCAGTACTCAAGCCAAAAATCTAGAAATTATTTTAATTATTTCCTTTCCTTCACAATCCACATTTAATCTAACAGAAGTTCCATCTACTCTACTTTCATGATGTCATCCAATTTGTTTATTTCCACTGTTACATCCTCAGCCCAAGTATCTATCATTCTTTCCACCTCTGATTGCTTCTGTAACTTCCTGATTGGCCTCCCTAACTTTTGTCTTAGCCCCCTTTGATAGATTCTTCATCTGACAACCAGAAAACATGGTGCCATTTTAAAAATTCTCCAGTTGCCACCTACTGCTCTTGGGACAGAACTCTGACTGCTCTGTGTGTCTTAAGAAGACATGCATGTATCTTCTGGTCCCTGCCTACTTCTCCCTCCTTATCCTGAATTTAGTATCCCCTCCTTGGTGGCTCAGATGGTAATGAATCTGCCTGCAGTGCAGGAGACTTGGGTTTGATCCCTGGGTCTAGAAGATCCCCTGGGGAAGGGAATGGCAACCCATTTCAGCAATCTTGCCTGAAGAGTTCCATGGACAGAAGAGCCTGGTGGGCTGAAGTCCATGGGGTCGCAAAGTGTTGGACACGACTGAGAGACTTTCACTTTCTCAGTCTTTGTCATCTTACGTTTCCAAGAAATAGATTTCATGGAATATTGAAATAATATTATGAATACATTTGAATCAACATGTGTACTATACTTCTGCTACTGATGGGACAGTCTGAATAAATGTTGACTCTAACTGGATAGGAAGTTACAGAATAATTACAATATTATTAAAAGAAGAAGAGTGAAAGAGCTGAGGCAAATTAAGAGGTACAACAGTTACAAAATAAATGAGACACAGGGATGAAATTACAATATGGAGAATATAGTCAATAATAATGTAATGCTTTGTATGGTGACAGATCATAACTAGACTTATTGTGGAGATCGTTTTAACATGTATAGAAATACTGTATTCAGTATGTTGTACACCAAGAACTAATATTGTGTTTCAGGTCCAACAAACAAACAACATTGTAAATCAATTATACTTCAATTAAAAAATAAAGCAATTAATTTAAAAAAATCACACAAAATATTAGAAAAATGTTACTATTTTAAAAGAGCAAATTTTAAGAACTATATATCATTTCCATTTCTGATTACTTAAAAATAGAAAGAAAACTAAGAAGAAGCAAAAAAGAAAAAATAAACAAATAAAAACAGAAAAAACTATAAAAATTCAATCAAGGAAAAAAGATTAAATAGAATAATAAATTTAATGTGAAAAAGAAGATATAGGAACATACAGGGATGAAATATTTTAATTTTTAAAATATTTTTAGATTGTAGAAAACACTATAGCAATAAAAATTTAAATCTTAATATTCAGTGCTAGTTCCACAGTAGATTGTGTAGAAAAATATCCTTTATCTTAAGAAATAAAAAGCCTGAAAAGAGCAGCAATTCTGGGAGGAGTGGTGGGAAAAGAATATTTTATTTTATCACAGAATTAACTCAAATTCCCAAATCCTTTCATTCAGAGAAATTGAGCACTTACATGCCAGCAACTACTCTAGACACTGGGAACATATCCCCCTCCGCCCACCCCCCCGCCCCACCACACACACACACAAAAAAACACTCTTTAAAAAGTTTCCTTCTTTCCCTATTACCAACTTGGTAACAGATACTAGAAGGTACTTTTTAAGTTGACTAGATGGTAAGCTTGCCTTTACAAATCAAATCTGTAGAGAAGATTTATTCAATAAATGGAGCTAAGAAAAGTTCCTAACACATATGCCCAAGAAATGTTAGATGAAATGATAAATTTGATGTGACAAAAATTTTTAAGGCAATCATTAATATCAAGAAGAAACTTTGGTGAATTTTTACCTGAATTCAGTACTCAGAACTTCTAAGTTAAACAGCCACAGAAGAAATCACAGAGGAAAAAAATACTAGAGTTAGTTAAATAAAAACACAGAACTTCAAAAACATATGCGTGCCTGCTAAGTCACTTCAGTCATGTCCGATTCTTTGTGACTCTATGGACTGTAGCCTGGCAGGCTCCTTCATCCATGGAATTTTCCAGGCAAGAATACTGGAGTGGGTTCCCATGCCTTCCTCCAGGGGATCTTCCCGACCCAGGGATCAAATCCGAATCTCTTCTGTCTCCTGCATTGGCAGGTGGGTTCTTTACCACTAGTGCCACCCGAGAAGCCCTCAAAAATGTATAAACAAAATCAGACAAACTTTTAAAATCCTGCCATAAGTGTGGTGAGTCAATGCTTTTTATCATATACAAATTTATTCAAAAAACCAATAAAGTGAACCCTAACCACTGTGATTCAGTTCAGTACTGTCGCTCAGTCGTGTCCTACTCTTTGCCACCCCATGAACCACAGCATGCCAGGCCTCCCTGTCCATCACCAACTCCCGGAGTCCACCCAAACGCACGTCCATCGAAGCAACGATGCCATCCAACCATCTCATCCTCTATTGTCCCCTTCTCCTCCCACCTTCAATCTTTCTCAGCATCAGGGTCTTTTCCAATGAGTCAGCTTTTCGCATCAGGTGGCCAAAGTACTGGAGTTTCAGCTCCACCATCAGTCCTTCCAATGAACACCCAGGACCGATCTCCTTTAGGATGGACTGGTTGGAGATCCTTGCAGTCCAAGGGACTCTCAAGAGTCTTCTCCAACATCACAGTTTAAAAGCATCAATTCTTCGGCACTCAGCTTTCTTTATAGTTCAACTCTCACATCCATACATGACCATTGGAAAAACCGTAGCCTTGACTAGATGGACCTTTGTTGGCAAAGTAATGTCTCTGCTTTTTAATATGCTGCCTACATTGGTCATAACTTTCCTTCCAAGGAGTAAGTGTCTTTTAATTTCATTGCCGCAGTCACCATCTGCAGTGATTTTGGAGCCCAGAAAAATAAAGTCAGCCACTGTTTCCACATCTATTTGCCATGAAGTTATGGGACCAGATGCCATGATCTTAGTTTTCTGAATGTTGAGTTTAAAACAACTTTCTCACTCTCCTCTTTCACTTTTATCAAGAGGCTCTTTAGTTCTTCTTCACTTTCTGCCATAAGGGTGGTGTTATCTGCATGTCTGAGGTTATTAATATTTCTCCCAGCAATCTTGATAGGGAGCTAATTTAAAGACCACAAACAGAAAAAGGAGCTCGCTGGGGCCATGCTACTAATGTTTCTTCCTGTAGCCAATACTGGTGCTGGTCAGAGTTAATATTTTCTTACAATCTTCAGCATTGAAAATACCACTCAACGTTTCCAAATAGAAGACAGTTTTGAAATGTAAAACTGAAATGGTTAACTAAATATTGAGCTCACAGAACATTCTGTTGTTGGGTGAGCTGTAGCTTAGACATATGGGAAGAACTGCATTGGGCAATAAATATCTGAGTAATGTTTATAAGTGAAGGACTCTGAGCCATCAATTAAAATTAAGAAAGGGTTCTGAAAATCACTATATGTTGCTTCCTGAATATAAGATCCCAATATATTGCTGTGGACAAAAGGAGCAATAAAATACCAAAGATATCAAAGGTGAAAATGTAATTCAAACAAGATAGGACAATTCCTGGAATACTATATGCAGAGATCATTGACCCTCTAGGAAGAAAGGAAAAAAGGAAGATCTTGGAGATTGAGAGGTTTGTGAAAATAAACTTTAGAAAGCAAGATTCTTTCTCACAGATGCAAAATTAAAACAGTAATAATGAATGTTCTATGTATTTACTGTGAGCCAGGCAGTATGTTAAATTCTTTCAATATGTCATTCCATTTGGTCCTCCGAACCAGCCTATGAGGGAGGTATTGTCCCAACCACGTTCCAAGGATCAAATGGGTCTCAGAGCTTGAGATCACACATCTGGGACCCTAAGGTGGGCCTGTCTGACTCCAGAACACATACTTTCAGTTGTTAGCATCTTTTGGCAACATGGACTTGTCTACATATATTAGACCTAGGAGACGCTCCTTGAAATTTTAAAAAGGAAAACCCAAAGTCAAGTAGTCTGATCCATAGTAGCACCAGTGAAATTTCCTTCCTCCAGAGGCAGAGCAGGATGAAATAGAGCATATTCAAAGAGGGAGCTATTCATCCATTTCTTCATCTTTGCGACATATAGTTACTGAGGTCCCACTAAGCCCCAGGCACTGTGCTAGGCCCTGAAAAGTAAATTCAGAATTGATATCTAAGAGCAGAAAGAAGTGCTTAGGCTAGGTCCTTTCAGCTTTGGTTTTCAATTGACTTTATGGAAGACAAGCATGCTTTAAAGAGAGAAGCCTTTACCTGCAGTGGCATAGCAAACATGATAAACCACAAATCTGACCTGTGTCCTGTCTAAATTTAACCCATGTGCATTTTGAGAGGTGGAACATTTGGACTATGGGTATGGTTTTTGGAACACTTGAAGAAATAACACCAGGTTATAATTTTCTTTTTTTGAAGTGGTAAGATGCAGCCTAGCCCACTCTAGTACTCTTGCCTGGAGAATCCCCATGGACAGAGGAGCCTGGCGGGCTGCAGTCCACGGGGTCACAGAGAGTCGGACACTACTGAGCGACTCAGCACAGCTCAGCAAGATACCGCCTACTTTTCAAATGTGAAATCTGCTGAGATTCAGTATAAATTTCTTACTATATTCTCAAGAACTTAACAAAATTATTTTAGAGCTGGTTCACTTTCTACTATGATTTATTTTATATTAGCAATGCTTCAGAATCTTTATCTTCAAGTTTCTCCATCTTCTCTCTCATGATATCGACTTTGGGATTATTGTAATACGCCCTCAAGAGAGCCTGGGAAGAGAGCATGGGTTTTCCTTAAGAACACGTGGAAGAGAAGGATTGTATGTGGGGGAGGAAGTGTTCTTAAAAGGACTGTATTCTATATGAGCAAAAAAAAAAAAAAAAAAAATCAAGATATTTTCCATCATTAAATATTCTCTTATAAAGATTAGAGAAGTTAATTTTGATTGAATTTGACCCTAGCTGAGAATATTTTCCAACTTGGAAATGTCATGTTTACATAACCTGCTTACTTGGAAAATAATGGCTTTATGTTTACCAACCGCCAAAAGCCCAACTGTGGAACAACAGACTCCCCGAGGGGCACTCGGACTCTGGCGTAAGGGAGGTGAGGCTGAAGCCCAGGAGGAGGAAGCAGATCGCACTGCACGTGAGCATGACCTAGTGGCGGGTTCACTGAGTGGCATTTATGACCGTAAGAAAAGGCTACTTGTCTGATTTCCAAGTGTCAGGGTAAGGGATGTGTGTGCAGCTGTTGTTCAGGGAGAGATGAAGAAGAGGAAGGAATAGATTCTTAGAAAGAAAGCATAAGGACGAGAAGGACATTCACAATCTCTTAATAGTAAGCAGTTGGGTCTCCCCACTGCCTTCAGGACCCCAGATCCATGAAAAGCACTTCTTCGCACAAGTAAACAGAATGTTCTCACTGATTCTTCACAAGAAACCCAGAATGATAAACTTTGCCTCATACTGGCTCCCAAGCCATTGTGGGGAGTTTACTTAGACTCTGAGACACTTAACAGAGCTAACTATGGGAAACGTGGCTTACCATACAGACTTCATCAGGGGATCATTGGCCAGTGTGCGGTAATACTGCTAAATAATGTAATATAAATGAAATGCATCAACCCTTGAGAATATGTAAAATTGCTATGCTATGCTTTTTAATCAAACAAGTATCATGTATAATTATATATTACAAATATATGCATTTCTTATTATAAGTATATATATATTTATATGTCCAAGCCCCTCTATTATCCTTTGAAAACATGACTTTGCATACCTGTCAACATTTTGATTAAAGACGACTACATGGTAAATTATCTGAAGCACTTTTTATAAATTCTTAAGGACGTGTTTCATCTTAAACACATTATTATCGATATAATGGATAATACTTAGTCCCCATCAGATGTTATAGAACCAAACATTTTCTACCCAGAATTGTAATCTTACTACAATATTCCTATCATTGGTCTCAGTAATTTTGGTGGGAGGGGCGGAATAAGCCCATAGAGGCTAATATTATAGTCCTGCTTTAAAGGGAAAAAAGGGATGAATCCCAAATGCCTCCTTTGAAAATCACATTGCATACATTTATGTATTATTGTCATAAGGCTCATCTATATAAATCAGAGAATCCCTTCTGCTTTAAGCTAAGTTGAGTTGGGTTTTTTCGTCCTTGCAACAGAAACGATTCTAATGAAAATAGGACGTCATGAATCTTTCTCTCCTATAATGATCTGAGAATAGGAAACTAAGGCCTGATCACATGGAACAGTTGTGACTAGTCAGAGACTAGAAACCAGGTCTCTGTACACCTGGTCTAAACCTCTTTTTGATAAGTCATTCTCTATCCTATACTTTCAATGCTGCCACTTTCATTTCTAATCAGAGACATGATCATTTGAAAAGTCTCTCAGTTCATGGGTTTGCTACTTAATAATAAGTTTGAGTATGCAGGTGAGATGGCCAAACAATTATTTAAAGTTATATAGATGTCTTGTTTGTAAATATTTTCTCTAAAGTTATCTACAGATTCAATGCAACTTCAATCACAATCTCAACGGCATTTTTTGCAGAAATAGAACAACAGTTCTAAAATTGATATGGAACCATAAAAGATCCCAGGAAGCCAAAGCAATTTTGAGCAAGAAGAACAAAGCTGGAAGCACCATACTTCCTGATTTCAAGTTACATTATTATTGTTGTTTAGTTGCTAAGTCTTGTCCAACTCTGCGACCCCATGGACTGCAGCTTGCTAGGCTCCTCTGTCCATGGGATTTTCCAGGCAAGAAGACTGGAGTGGGTTGCCATTTCCTTCTCCAGGGGATCTTCCTGACCCAGGGATCGAACCCATGTCTCCTGCATTTGCAGGCAGTTTCTTTACCACTGAGCCACCAGGGAAGCCCTCACAGGTGTATACTTATCTCCAAACTCATCTAATTGTATACATTAAATAAGTACTGATTTTGCACATCAATCAGACCCCACTAAGGTGGTATAAATATATAAGTATTTTAATATTTAATAGTATTTATATTTATTTAAATATATTTACTAAATATTTAAATAGATATACATATTCATGTGTGAATATATATACATGTGCATAGTCAAATTACTATGACCCCAAAGCCCTTACTTCACTATTTTGATGCTTCTGTTCTCCACATGTGTACACACCCCAAAGCCTCTCCAGCTGTTTCTAGAGTCCCAACACTGAAAACCATATTGTCAACTGTAGTCCCTATCAAGTGGCATCAGCTGTGTTCTCCTCCTCTGCTCTGCCTTCTGCTTGTCCATGTCCACTCTCCAAGGAGCTACTTATAGAAAGCTCATTAACAGTAATGCTGACCCACCTATGCAGAAAAGGAGCCATTGGTCTGCAAAACTCTAGAGAGCTACAAGATACTTTGTAGAGGGACTTAGAAGGACTCTTACAACTAACTCTTGTCTCCTGGGCTCTAAAACCATCGCTTGTGCCCAACGGTTCCCAAGTCAGATTTTATAAAAACAGTTCTTTTCATTTCTTCCCATTTAATGACGGGTGCTCAAATTTATTTCAGGGGATATGGTGGGATCCAAACACTATGACATCTCCCTGACCCTCCTCAAAATTCTTGTACATAAAATCCCTGCCCTGTGCCTCCAGCAACAAAGCCTTCATCCACATCAAGTGGTAGATGGAGACTTAGGGGAGAAGGTGGTTAGCCTGACACACCCCAGGATATCGGATCCAGCCTCTGGCACTTTCACAGACAAATTCACTACTTACCTTCAGTCCAGTGTTTGGCACATCAAAGGCCTTTGTGTTACTCACTGGATACATGTAAACAGCGTAGGGGGTAGACTGGAGATGGGAGAGGACAGTGATTCGAGACTAATAGACTGCTGGAATAGTCCTTGAGCACTAAATTAAGAACCAGCCCAGGAGGCCAGTTTGAGAAATAGTTCTGAGACAGAATCACCAAATATTTGCAAATTATTCTCCTCATGCAGCTTTTAGGAAGAGAGATGATTGGAAACATGGATGTCAAATAGACACCAACCAAATGTCCAAAATAGTTTTTTTCCAATTCTGACCCTCTACAATCCTGAATTCCTTCTTGCTATTGTTCAGTCACTCAGTTGTGTCCAACTCTTTGCAACCCCCTGGACTGCAGCACACCAGGCTTCCCTGTCCTTCACCATCTCCCAGAGCTTGCTCAAACTCATGCCCATTGAGTCAGTGATGCCATCCAGTCACCTCATCCTCTATTGTCCCCTTTTCTGCCTGCCTTCAATCTATTCCCTGATCCTCATGAAATACATGCACAACCAAGAATCATCCTACCATCATCAGCCTCCCCCAGCACAGCTGGTTTCTCAGAAGACTTAAAAACTCTGGAAAGCTTTCAGGAAAACAAAGATCCAAATAGCTGAAAATAAGTCAATTGTTGATGTTTCAAACAGATTCCCTATATGGATGCATTACAGGTAAGAACCTATAAGATACTGGATTACAGATCCAAGACTTCAGAACCCAAGAGATGGGACTGTATGAGAAGAAACACCTAGAAAAATAGCTAGGGTGTAATACTTGGGTAGATCATCAGGATTTCAATAACGATGACCATAAAAATGGGTGCTGAGGTGACTCTAGTGGTAAAGAACCTTCCTGCCAATGCAGGAGATGTAAGTTTGATGTAAGATGCAGGTTTGATCCCAGGGTCAGGATGATCCCCTGGAGAAGGACATGTAAATCCACTCCAGTATTCTTGCCTGGAGAATCACATGAACAAGGAGACTGGTGGGCTACAGTCCATGGGGTCACAAAGAATTGGACACAACTGAAAAGCAACTAAGCACACATGCATGACCATAAAAATAACAAAAGTGACTATTATCCTTTGTTGTGTCCTAATATGTGCTAGACAGTATATCATCTGCTTTATATATATTATATATGATTTTACATTTATTTCTCACACCTAGTATGTGAGGCAAATATTACTATCCTCCTAGAGATAGTATTAGAGATGAATCAAGGCGAATTGGAAGTGGTCAAACAGGAGATGGCAAGAGTGAACTTTGACATTTTAGGAATCAGTGAACTAAAATGGGTGAATTTAACTCAGATGACCATTATATCTACTACTGTGGGCAGGAATCACTTAGAAGAAATGGAGTAGCCATCATGGTCAACAAAAGGGTCCAAAATGCAATCTCAAAAACGACAGGATGATCTCTGTTCGTTTCTAAGGCAAACGATTCAATAACAAGGTAATCCAAGTTTATGCCCTGACCAGTAATGCTGAAGAAGCTGAAGTTGAATGGTTCTAGGGAGACCTACAAGACCTTCTAGAACTAACACCCCCAAAAAGATGTCCTTTTCATTATAGGGGACTGGAATACAAAAGTAGGAAGTCAAGAAACACCTGGAGTAATAGGCAAATTTGTCCTTGGAGTACAGAATGAATCAGGGCAAAGGCTAAGAGTTTTGCCAAGAGAACACACTGGTCATAGCAAACACCCTCTTCCAACAACACAAGAGAAGACTCTACACATGGACCTCACCAGATGGTCAACACCAAAATCAGATTGATTATATTCTTTGCAGCCAAAGATGGAGAAGCTCTGTAGATTCAGAAAAAAAGACCAGGAGCTGACTGTGGGTCAGATCATGAACTCCTTATTGACAAATTCAGACTTAAATTGAAGAAAGTAGGGAAAACCACTAGACCATTCAGGTATGACCTAATCAAATCCCTTACGATTATACAGTGGAAGTGAGAATAGATTTAAGGGACTAGATCTGATAGACAGAGTGCCTGATGAACTATGGACAGAGGTTTGTGACATTGTATGGGAGACAGGGATCAAGACCATCCCCAAGAAAAAGACATGTGAAAAAGCCAAATAGCTATCTGAGGAGGCCTTACAAATAGCTATGAAAAGAAGAGAAGCCAAAAGCAAAGAGAAACCATTTGAATGCTGAGTTCCAAAGCATAGCAAGGAGAGATAAGAAAGCCTTCCTCAGTGATCAGTGCAAAGAGATAGAGGAAAACAATAGAATGGGAAAGACTAGAGATCTCTTCAAGAAAATTAGAGATACCAAGGGAACATTTCATGCAAAGATGGGCTCAATAAAGGACAGAAATGGTAGGGACCTAACAGAAGCAGAAGATATTAAGAAGAGGTGGCAAGAATACACAGAAGAACTGTACAAGAAAGATCTTCATGACCCAGATAATCACGATGGTGTGATCACTCACCTAGACCCAGATATCCTGGAAAGTGAAGTCAAGTGGGCCTGAGGAAGCATCACTATGAGCAAAGCTAGAGGAGGTGATGGAATTCCAGTTGAGCTATTTCAAATCCCAGAAGCTGATGCTGTGAAAGTGCTGCACTCAATATGCCAACAAATTTGGAAAACACAGCAGTGGCCACAGGACTGGAAAAGGTCAGCTTTCTTTCCAATCCCTAAGAAAGGCAATGCCAAAGAATGCTCAAACTACCACACAATTGCACTCATCTCACACACTAGTAAGGTAATGCTCAAAATTCTCCAAGTCAGGCTTCAACAATACGTGAACCATGAACTTCCAGATGTTCAAGCTGGATTTAGAAAAGGCAGAGGAACCAGAGATCAAGTTGCCAACATCTGCTGGATCATCAAAAAAGCAAGAGAGTTCCAAAAAAACATATATTTCTGCTTCATTAACTATGTTAAAGCTTTTGACTGTGTGGATCACCACAAACTGGAAAATCCTAAAAGAGATGGGTATAGTAGACCACCTGACCTGCCTCTTGAGAAATCTGTATGCAGGTCAGGAAGCAACAGTTAGAACTGGACATGGAACAACAGACTGGTTCCAAACAGGAAAAGAAGTACGTCAAGGCTGTATATTGTCACCCTGCTTATTTAACATATATGCAGAGTACATCATGAGAAACGCTGGGCTGGAGGAAGCACAAACTGGAATCGAGATTGCCGGGAGAGATATCAATAACCTCAGATATGCAGATGACACCACACTTATGGCAGAAAGTGAAGAAGAACTAAAGAGCCTCGTGATGAAAGTGAAAGAGGAGAGTGAAAAAGTTGACTTAAAGCTCAACATTCAGAAAACTAAGATCACAGCATCCAGCCCCATCACTTTATGGCAAATAGATGGGGAAACAGTGGAAACAGTGGCAGACTTTATTTTGGGGGGCTCCAAAATCACTGCAGCCATAAAATTAAAAGACACTTGCCTCTTGGAAGAAAAGTCATGACCAACCTAGACAGCATATTAAAAAGCAGAGACATTACTTTGCCAACAATAGTCCCGTCTAGTCAAGGCTATGGTTTTTCCAGTATATATGGATGGATGTATGTATGGATGGATGGATGGATGTGAGATTTGGACTATAAAGAAAGCTGAGCGCTGAGGCATTGATGCTTTTGAACTATGGTGTTGGAGAAGACTCTTGAGAGTCTCTTGGACTGCAAAGAGATCCAACCATCCTAAAGGAAATCAGTATTGAGTGTTCATTGGAAGGACTGATGTTGAAGCTGAAACTCCAATGCTTTGGCCACCTGATGCGAAGAACTGACTCAGTTGAAAAGACCCTGGTGCTGGGAAAGATTGAAGGCGGGAGAAGAGGATGACAGAGGATGAGATGGTTGGATGGCATCAGTGACTCAATGGACATGGGTTTCAGTAAACGGGAGTTGGTAATGGGCAGGGAGGCCTGGCATGCTGCAGTCCATGGGGTCACAGAGTCAGACATGACTGAGCGACTGAACTGATTAGAGATAAGAATTGAGACTCAGAAAGATGAGGACCTTTTGTTCAAAGACAATTTTAAACACAGGACTCTTTTACTTCAAAATGTGATCCTTTTGTGGGACTTTTACCTTCAGTCTTTAGATGTTGAAAGAAGTTAAATTACTATCAATTCAGAAAGAAAATTAATTATGCCACAATTTCTGTATTATCTCCTTTTAACCAATCAACTTGAAATCATTTACTAGGTATAGTCCATATCTGAGCCTAAAAATGAAAATACTTTGTATGTGGGAGAGGGATAAATTAGGAATTTGAGATTAACAGATACTACTATATATAAAATAGATAAGCAAGGACCTACTGTATAGCACAGGGAACTATATTCAATATCTTGTAAAAGCCTCTAATGGAAAGGAATATGAATAAAGATATAAATATATATATATATATATGATTTATAACTGATTCACTTTGCTGTATACCTGAAATACTGTAAAGCAACCATACTTCAATTTTTAAAAAAATAAAAATTTAAAGAAAATACACTTCGATGCATGCTTTTTATACTTTCTCATGTTTTCTTCCTTCATACATGTGTGCTAAGTTGCTTTAGTCATGTCTGACTCTTTGGGACCCTATGGACCATAACCCACCAGGCTCCTCTGTCCATGGGATTCTGCAGGCAAGAACAGTGGAGTGGGTTGCCATGCCCCTCTCCAGGGGTTCTTCCTGACCCAGGGATCGAACCCATGTCTTCTGTGGCTCCTGAATTGCAGACAGAGTCTTTACTACTGAGCCACCAGGGAAACCCTGGTTCCATTACATTTATCTAATTCAGAAGTATGTGATTTGCCCCCCCTGTTGACCTTGAATTTTCAAACTCACCAGAAAAAAATGCATCCATGAATCTGATCATGAATTATTTCTGTTTCTACAACCAAACCTTACATAGTTTTTCAAATCTCCTACAGTATTCAAAGATTCTATGGGAATGTAAAAGTCTATTAGATGGGTTCTGGTATCAATTCCAATGTGAGGGTAAGAGGTGTTCCTCATACCAGTAACCACTTCTTTAGAGATCAGTTGAATGTCTTACAATTCAAATCTATTCTACCCGGAGAAGGTAGCAGATTCCACAGGTTAAGGGCTCCGTCCTACAAGGGTACTCCTTCACCCCCACTTCAGATGCTAGTCACAAGTCCAGGTTGTTACTTGTGACTCTGACCCACTACTGATTGGAAGTTCCCAAGACCCCCCCATGAGTTCAATTAATTTGCTAGAGTAGCTCACAGAACTCAGAGAAACACTTCACTTACTAGACCACCGGTTTCTTATGAAAGGCAATATAACTCAGGAACAGCCAATGGAAGAGATGCAGAGGGCAACGTATGGGAAAAGTGTGGAGTTTCCGTGTTCTCTGGAGGTGTATCACTCTCCCCTAAGCTCCATGTGCTCACCCACTCGGAAGCTCTCAGAAACCTGTCCTTTGGCGTTTTTATTATATGGCTCAGTCATGTTCGACTTTGTGATCCCATGAACTGTGGACCACCAGGCTCCTCTGTCCACGGGGATTCTCCAGGCAGGAATACTAGAGTGGGTTGCCATGCCCTCCTCCAGGGGGTCTTCCTGACCCAGAGATGGAACCCAGGTCTCCCGCACTGCAGGCAGATTCTTTCCTGTCTGCGCCACCAGGGAAGCCTACTACATAGGCATGTTTAATCAAATCATAGCAATTAGTTGATTAAATCAATTGGTGATGGATTCAAACTTCAGCCCCTCTGCCTTCCCTGGAGGTTGGGGGAGGTGGGGGGGGGGGGGTCCAAAAGTTCCAAACCTCTAATCACCGTGATTGATTCTCCAGGCAACTAGCCAACATCCTTAGGAGCTTTCTGAAAGTCACCTCATTGTGGACAAACAACAAATATATATGAGAAATATATTTTGCTCATCTGAATGACCAAATATATATTTTTTTCTAAATCATAATACCATAGCTATTTAATATAGAAATTCAAAACCACATATTAGAGAAGCATAATAGCAGTAATGCTTCCCTTATGGCTCAGCTGGTAGAATCTGCCTGCAATGTGGGAGACCCGGGTTTGATTCCTGGGTTGGGAAGATCCCCTGGAGAAGGACATGGAACCCACTCCAATATTCTGGCCTGGAGAATTCCATGGGCTGTATAGTCCATGGGGTCACAAAAAGTTGGGCACGACTAAAAGACTTTCCTTTGACTTCAATAGCAGTAATAGTCTTGACATTTCACATGAATCAAAGAAACAGGAATTTCTCACTTCAGATGTCAGATCTTTATCAAGACTCTTAATTGAGTGAATTTCCAGGTTATCATCAGAGGAAATATATGCAGTGTCGACCCATAAACACAGGATTTGATTTGACTACAAGAGTGCGATCACTGAGTTATGCTACCTTCTAGGAGAATAAAAAGTGAATGGTTTATTATTTACGGAAAAGCTACTTTGGTAACATAGCCTTTTCTTCCCAGATATAAATCACCTTTAGCTCTTGGAATCACTATTGCCTCTAAATAAAGACCTTCGAGCAGGTGGAATGATGGGAATATATCGAGGAACCTTGACTATGAGTCAAAAGCCAGACCCAGATGGATGTGAACCAAATAAACACTCAGCTTTTTTAGTACATGGGTGAAGTGAGGCTCTGAGAAATTGGAGTATCTCTGGACAATGTAACTTTGGATCAGAAAAGTTTCCAGAAATTCATTCTGCTTTGTAACCACCACAGAGGGTAGAATTCCTAAAGACATAGGAACTCATGTGAGCAGGGTGAGCACTTTTCAGAATTGCATATAACTAAATTACAACTTCCCTGGCTCTGCTGGTAAAGAATCTCTGAATGACTCTCTAAATGACTACAACCAACTGTATTTTCTCCTGTGCATTTCAAAACACCTGGAGTGGATGTTCTTCTGGAAGAGGAGAAGGCCAAGGTCAAAACAGAGCCCCAGAGTAGCTGTGCTTCCTAGAATCTCCAGAGAGATTCCATAAATGACATGGAGCTGAGCAACTTGGACGCACTACACAGAGAATCCAGTGGTCCAGGCTCCGACTTTCAGACCCTGGGGCAGCCCCACTGATCAATCAGGAGCAAAATGTCTTTTCTGTATTGCTAGATGTCATTTTCAGGCCTCAGTGTGATTACAACAAAAGACTTCAGATGATGACTCCATTCCAAGAAAGAGACCTTATTAACTCACTGCCTAATTTCTGAGTTAGAAATGCACAAATCTCTTTCCAAATGGGAGGTGGTATGTAATTTTGAAATAATTTCAATGATCCCATAGCTGAAGGCCAATGGAGATTTCAGCTTCACCTTCTGGAAGACTACTCAGTCATGTACATTAGCTGGAGTTTGGAAGCAAAACAAGTAGTAAAGAGAAAGGGAAGAAATTTAAAGGAGAATGAAACAACCACAACAGGATAAATAATCCTGAATCACAAATTAAAATGCTGCCATTGGCAGAGACACAAAGGTAATATTTTCACTAGAATGAATAGTCCTAGAAAAATTTGGTTCTCCAATATCAGACACAACTAGGCCTTTCCTTCCATATGAGACGTGAATGTCTCCTTTTTCCACTTCATCTTTTGCAGTTATCCAAACAAAATTTTAGCAGCAGAAAAAATAATGAATTTAGTCCATTTAGGTCCAGAATTTCCTCGTTAATGTATTAACTCCCTGGCAGTAGTCAAACAGGGCACTCTAACTCCAGAATATTTCCTTCTCTTTTATCACCTTTAGCATTCCAATGTCACCGAATAACTAATTATATTCTACTTACTTCTGAACCAGTGGAAGAAGCAGACATCTTAAGAGCACATTAATTTCATCCTACTGAACTGCTGAGAGGCTTTGTACAGCGCAGAGGTGGACTGCTGTTTAAAATCTTCTTCTTCTTCTTTTTTTAATGTGTGTCTGAACACTTTAACTTCAACCACTCTGCTAACAGGCTGTTGTTTTAGTTCAACGTGTACACAAAGGAGAGGATCACCACGTATGAACTAATATTTGCTTAACTGTCTTCCTTTCCCCAGCGTCCTGCAATTCAAGCGCCCTGTATTCCTTTCTTTAGCTGTCATGACGGTAAGTGAAGAAAAATGGTGTTGTTCCTGAGGACAGCATTTGCCAAAGAGTTTAGTATTTGGCCTCGTGTTTCTCACAACTGTGTGTTAAATGATGCCTTTACTTTCATCGAGGCTACGGAACAAGCGGTCCAGGGGTTAGATCAGGTAAGTCCTCTGCCCCTGAGTTGCTGCTCCATCCCCCCAGAAGCCAGAGTGCCCACTTCACCCCCCCTCCACTTCTTATGTAACAATTTTGAAAATAAATAACTGCCACCCTGGGTGGTGGGTAAAAGTAAACTTAAATGGAAAACCAACACCAACAAAAGAAAGACAGAGGCAGAGACGGGGGAGGAGAGGGAAGAAGAGGAAGATGAAGGAAAGAGGAAAAAGAAAGAAAACGGTGCCTGAAGATGAACTGGAAACCCACTGGGTGGCCACTGCTGGGGGCAGTAGTTGGGTAGGAACCAGTGTTGTCAATCATTCACTCTCAAAGCTGACACACGGCTTGAAGTTGCAACACAGGACGGTAGTACCAGAGCTTGAAGTGGGTGAGGAGAGGAAGAACACAGCGGATCCTTGAATGTTGCTACACCTCTGCATTCGGAAAGATTTCCAAGACTTTTCTTATCTCTCCTCCCTCTGACCTTCATTTTTTTCCTGCTCTTGGCTCCTCACCACTCCGTCTCTAGGGCACGCCATGTAGCATATCTAAAGGTAAAGCTGTTGTTGTTTAGTCACTAAATCATGTCCAGGTCTTTTGCAACCCCTCGGACTATAGCCCACCAGGCTCCTTTGTCCATGGGATTTCCCAGACAAGAATACTGGAGTGGGTTGCCATTTCCTCTTCCAGGGCATCTTCCTGCCCCAGGGATTGAACCCATGTCTCCTGAGTCTCCTGCAATGGTAGGTGAGTTCTTTAGCACTGAGCCACCAGGAATGCCTAAAACTGGAAACACGAGCTAAACTGTGGGTGATGGTGGGCGGGAAGAGAGTCGACTCCTTCATATCTCCTGCACCTGCCCACCAGCTCCTTTGTCCAGCCATCCCCCCAACTTCCCAGACACCCCACTTGCAGCTGGTGGCTTTCTCAACACTAGCTCCAATGGTTGTGGCCCCCCTAATTTCAAAACCCAGACTCCCAACATCACTCTGCCTTTTTCACCCACTTCAAAAAATGCTTTTCAACCAGCCTGGAGTGCCTAAAGATCCAAATGCCGTATCATTTTTATCCACCTCTTCATTGCCACTGCTGCTTTGATCCCTTTGATTAACCATGCTTACAGAAAAGTTGTTTATTCTCTAGATGCTTTATAACAGCATGGCTCACAGGTCCATCCAAATAATGTCTGCATATTCTTGATCCCCAGAGGCACTCGACTTTTTTTTCAGTGTTGTGATACAATAAAGCTCTCTTTATAAGATTGTTTTTCAATTGAGTATTGGAAATAGAAAAGGGTAAGGCCAGTCCTATTTACCTTCACAGTTTCACACCCATTCATCTCTAGAGGGAGCATGTGTCTCTTTTGGACCACAGGGGCATTGCGGAGGCGAGCCAGAAAGAACAAAACGGGTGTTCTCCTTCTGCCCATCCATAAACCTTGCTCGTGTCCAGAGCCAAGTGAGGGAGTGGGGGGTGGGGAGAGAAGGTGGCCTCCCCACAGCAGCTAAGCCTGTGGTCTCTCCTCCGGGCCTCCCTAGGGAACAGAGCCTAGAACTAGAGTCGATCCATCTCTGAGCATAAGTGTTTTACTGTCCTTCTAAGGCCAACATCCCCCATCCCGGAATCCTTCTGGATTTCTTCCCTTTCACAGGCCCCACGGAGGCGTCTCTCTGCTCAGTCAACACTGCAGTCGCCTCTGGCTGGGCCCTCGAGGTCTTAAGTAGGTTGATTGTGACCGGAAAGTTCCGGGGGTTGCTTTGGCCTCCCGCTGCAGGTGGCGAGCAGCTTCCTGGACACGGCTGGCGTCAGGCTCTGCTTATTATCACGCCATATCTCACCTGGTCTGTTTCTTCTTCTATCCCTCTGGCCCCTGGCCCGTCTCTGCCAAAGTAGGAGCGTCGGTTCTTCAACAAATAAAGAATTTCCTCTATGCTCTCATAGGTTTGGTAAAGCTCCATTGCTTTCATATTTCTTTTCCCCGCCTAGGAGCTCTCTCCAAAAAGCACTCGACCACAAGTGCTCCTGGATGGCAGACAACATCAGGCTATTTTGTTAAATTTCATTTTGAGTACAAGCACTTGCAAAACCTCAGGCACATAAGCCCCGTCACCTGCCTGAGTTCTCACCAGACTGTGGACCCAGTTAACTCAGAGATAGCATATCTAAGTCCTTTCTTTTTATTGACTCTTTCATTAGGAAAGAAAGGAACATAGAATCAAAATGACAGCATTAGATTTTGCTCCTGGTTGGTTCATTCTATTTTAGGGGGAAAGGATGCTGCAGAAATAGATTAAAAGATTATTTTTTAAAGTTTTTGAAATAATCTATAAATATAGTAATCTTTTATTGAGTGCTTACTTCGGGCATGGGGCTACTGGCTTACATTCACTGCCTTTTTAAACTCTTTTTTATGTCTATTTATTTGGCTGCACCAGGTCTTAGTTGCAGCATGTGGGATCTAGCTCCCTGACCAGGGATCAAACCTGGGCCCCCTGCACTGGGAGCACAGGGTCCCAGCCACTGGACCATCAGGGAAGCCCCATATCCATTGCCTTGGTTAAGGAATTCAATAATGTTATGAGGGTACTACTATTTATCTCTGGGGGTCCCAGGTGGCACTAGTGGTAAAGAACTCCCCTGACAATTGAGGATACATAAGAGATGCAGGTTTGATCCCTGGGTCAGGAAAATCCCCTGGAGAAGGAAATGGCAACCCAACCCAGTATTCTTGCCTAGAGAATCCCATGGACAGAGGAGCCTGGTGGGCTACAGTGCATGGGGTCGCAAAGTGTCGGACAGGACTGAAGTGACTTGTACACACACACTATTTATCTCCATTTGATGAAGGTGTCAAATAAGAACACAACATAGCAGAAGTATGAGGACAGATTTTACTGAATCCAAAACCTGTGTTCGTAGCTGCCCTGCCAACGAGCCTCCCTTACGGACAACCCTGTTTATTTAAATTATTATCAAAGCTCTTACGATGATCCTTTAGAGTTTAAGGCACCATACCTGCCTGCATTCTTTGTTTTGTTTTGTTTTTTGCTAGCCTTCTACCTACATTTAAAAAAAAAAAATCGGGACTATTGATCCCCAGGATAAGTGAACTTGCTTCTGCCCCTCCCTAACTATATAAGAGCTCTGTGCTGAAATCAGGTCCTCCACTGGTTCCTGTGGCCTGGCATGTAGCAGTGTCATAACCTCTTCCATTGCAGCAGGCCTGACAGTTACAAAACTCACTCAAACACATCACTAAACTATTTCAAACATGTTACTTGACAGGCTGAATTGTCAACCATAGTGTTGCTCTAGGGGTTTTCTTCTAAGACACTTTAGCTTTTGTTCAAATTCCTAATGAATTCAGCCATATTTCTTACAACTTTCATAAAAGCTGTACAAATGAAATTTCTCTCTCATTCCAGAGAAAACACTTAATCATTTTCCACAAAAAAACCATCCAAACAAATCTGAATTTACCCTATTAATTAAAGGACTTTGAGTTTTCCTATTCCCATCAGTATTATTAATATGAATAGTAGACATTTGTACATTTATAATGCAAATTTTACATGTATAATCTCATTTAATTCTCACAACATTCCTACTGAGTGGATGTTATTGTCTCAGTACACAGATGGGAAAACTGAGGCTCAAATAATTAGATAAACTGTTAAGACTGGTAATCAGGCCAAGGTCATCTGACTCCAAAACCAATACCGATACTAATACACCACATTCTTGGTGCCTAATTGGCAGACATTTCTTTTCTAGATCTTTATAAGGACCTTTAACCCATGTCAAAATATGTCCTTTCTTTTTTGCTCTGAAGGAAAGGCTCCCCGGGACAGCAAAAAGAAACATAGAAAATGTAAAGGCATATCAGATGTCTTAGCAAACATTACAGAGATGAGCCATTACCAGTTTGCGGGGGAGGTTTCCTTCTTTTTGGAGGTTGCTAAATCTGCTGAACCAATTAACTATAAAGTCCAAGTTTGGGCCTCTGTCAGAGCTAATGTGGTCCATGGAATATGCTACTCATAGAAGCTGATCTGAATATTTTAAGTTCCTAGCAACAATAGACATAATAAACTGTGATAAATATACATGCCTTAGCCATGTGGCATTTTGAAATAACACATTTCCGTGCTTCTACAATGTGGATCTTAAACATGTTGTTCTTCAGGATGGAGTCTGAAAAGTTTGAAAGTCAAGGCCAGTAGATTCTGATAAAGAAGAAGAAGGAACGCAAGGGTCTGAATATTATTTTTAAAACCTTGTGACAGTTCTCCAGTTACACACCACCTCCAGGGAGTGGACAGGTTCATAAACCGTTCACTGTTCCTGAGCATGCTTAACATGCACTGTCCTCTGCTGCTGACAACAGTAGGTCAGGCTTCGGGGCTGCTTTTTCTAAGACAGTGATCCTTTCTGTTTTTTGAAGTATACTTGCTATACAATATTACAGGTGTACAATGAAGTAACTAGAACTTTTAAAGGCTATAGTCCATTGATATTTATCATAAAATATTGGCTATATTCCCTGTGTGGTACAATATATCCTTGTAGCTTATCCTGTACATAAAGAGTCTGTACCTCTTAATCCCCTGCCCCTATTTTCCCCCCACTCTGCCGTCTCCCCACTAGTAACCATTAGTGTGATCTCTATGTCTATGAGTTTGCTTCTTTTTTCTTATATTCACTAGTTTGTTGTATTTTTTTAGATTCCACATATAAGTTATACCATATAGTATTTGTCTTTCTCTGTCTGACCTATTTCACTTAGCATAATATCCTCCAGGTCCATGCATGTTGTTCCAAATGGCAAGCTTTCATTCTTTTTTATGGCTGAGTCATATTCCATTATATATATATACATATATACATACCACATCTTCTTTATCCACTCACCTGTTGATAGACACTTAGGTTGCTTTTGTGTCTTGGCTATTGTGAACAGTGCTGCTATGAACACTGGGATGTGTGTATCTTTTGGAATTCGTGTTTTTGCTTTTTTGTGACATATACCCAGAGGTAGAACTGCTGGGTCATACGGCAGTTCTATTTGTAGATTTTTGAGAAACCCCTATACTGCTTTCCACAGTGGCTACACCAATTTACATTACCACCAACAGTGTACGAGAATTCTCCTTTCCCTACATCCTCACCAACACTTGTTATTTGTGTTCTTTTCGATGATTGCCATTCTGACAGGCATGAGGTGACATCTCACTGTGGTTCTGATTTGCAGCTAATGCAGTGATGCCTGACCCTCATCTACCTCTCTGCCTCACCCAGCCGCCCCTTCTGCCACCAGGGCATCTCTGCTCATTACCAACCGCTAACAAGCGTAGAAGCACACTGTGCACCCATCAAGCCTAACTAGCACACTCGGAGACCAAGCCTCCGGTGCTGGAATTGTCAGCTTAGTGTTCCAGCCACCAGGACACTTGGGAGTTGTTCCTCTGCTCTGGTGGTGGTGACTCTCATCACCAAGATCTTCCACCTCTCACAGAGTTTTCACCACGTTTCTGAAAGGAAGCATGGAGGCCAGAACCAGACAACCTGAATTAGTCATAGCTCTGCCACAAATTATGCGAATCCCATAAACTTCCCTGACTCTCAACCTTCTCATGTGTGAAATGGAAGAACAGTACCTGCTTTCCAGGCTGTTGGCCAGATTAAATGAGTGGATACCTTCATGCTATTATCACCCTGCTTGTCCAAAGGATAAAAGTCTAAACTCTTAATAAGGTTCAAAACCCCTTTAGTTGCCTTCCAGTCCCATCCTTCGCCACTCCCCCTTAAAGTCTGTGCATCAGCCACACCGAAATTCTTTCCCTTCCTTCAAACTTACCACCCTCCTTCGCACACACTCATTCTCTCCCCACTCCCCATCCTGAACTTTGCTTAGGTAATTATTTGTCTTAGATTTGACATCAGTTCTTCCAACAAGGTGTCTCTCACATTGCCTTTCCCCTCCCCAGCCAAATCTACACAAGAACATTAGGTACTTTACCTGTAAAAGCCATCACTTACTCACTTAACAAATATTTATTAGGTACCCAGTTACCACTCTATAATTTGAATAGGGTAAACTAGAGAGACAAGGTCTCTGCCATCATTCTAGCTAGAGAAACAAGAAAATAAGGAACTCAGCTCATTAGTACATAGGAGAAATTTAGGTAGGACATGTTCATAATCCTTTATCCAAAACTACTGGAAGGAAATCCAAAAAGGATTATGCTGCTGCTGCTAAGTCACTTCAGTCGTGTCCGACTCTGTGCAACCCCATAGATGGCAGCCCACCAGGCTCCCCTGTCCCTAGGATTCTCCAGGCAAGAGTACTGGAGAGGGGTGCCATTGCCTTCTCCAAAAAGGATTATACATACAGCTAATTTACCTTGCTGTACAGTAGGAACCAATATAACATTGTAAAGCAACTATACTCCAACAAAAATCAATAACAAATAACAACATACTATTGGGACTACAAGCACTTCAAAATTCAGGATTTTTTAATTTAGAAAGGTAATACAGTGCTCATACTATTTATTAAACCAACATGGTCTGAGTCAGCTCCCCATAAAGCAAATACATGAATGTCACCACAATAAAATATATAACAGAATAAACGGAGTAAAGATTATGGTATTAATGAAATTTCACTCAAGTTAGGAGGGAAATTCTTTTAGCTTTCAGAGGTGTTTGGATCTGAAACTGTGGATGAGGATAATGGGATGGAGAGAGGCTTGGGAGGAGAAAAGGACTTAAGACTGGGTGAAACAAGAAGGCATCTCTTGGGAGGTGATGTTGGAGTTGAGATGGGAAAAGCATATAGAAGCCTGACAGGTGAAAGTCTGAGGTGAGGGCATCCCAACTTGAAGGAGCACCTCAAGCGATGACCCAAAGGCTGGAACTATGGTTTAATGCGTTCTTCAGTTTTCTGCCTCCTACTTTGGGTCATCCACTCACTAACTGTGGAGATCATGGTTTTCTAGTTCACCGTGGCACTGTGTTCCCAATGGGTGGACAAAAGTGTCTGGCATGGAAAAGATGCTCAAAAAACATTTGCTGAAACAATAAAAATGATTCATTAACAAAATAAAAGGAAGTAGCTAACTGTCAAAGGGTTAGATCAGGGGAGACCAATATGGCATACAGGAAGATCAAGAGCTTAAAAACTACAGAGAAACCTAGTGAAACTGACATTCAGGGGTCTCCAGCTTCTACCATTTTGCTCTGTCCACTAAATTTGGAAGCCATTAGGAGGTCATGAGGATCACCAACAGCATCTCTCTACCAGAAGACATAGAGGGAAGAAAGTCCACACTCTGGGATGCTTGCCAGTGGGGAAATAAGAAGTAGTCACTAAAGAGCAATGCAACTGCAGAGACAGTCATAAGGAACAGTCATGTACAGTTATAAATGTGCTTTCCTCCCAGCTCCAGTCCACACCCTTCTCTCTCTCTCCCTCCCAAGCTGTTGGGCTTTCCCTTTGGGTCAAGGTACATAAATCCACCCAACCTGATGAGAGCAGTGGGAGACGCTGTGTGGCTCCTTCAGAGCATGATCCTATATACTCAACCTTACATCAGAGAGCACCAAAGAATTGGTGCTTTCGAACTGTGGTGTTGGAGAAGACTCTTGAGAGCCCCTTGGACTGCAAGGAGATCAAACCAGTCAATCCTAAAGGAAATCAACCCTGAATATTCATTGGAAGGACTGATGCTGAAGCTGAAGCTCCAATACTTTGGCCACCTGATGTGAAAAGCTGAATTATTGGAAAAGACTCTGATCTGGGAAAGATTGAAGGCAGGAGAAGGGGATGACAGAGGATGAGATGGTTGGATGGCATTACCAACTCAATGGACATGAGTTTGAGCAAACTTTGGGAGATGGTGAAGGACAGGGAATCCTGGTTGCAAAAAATTGGACACAACTGAGCAATTGAACAACATCGGAGAAGAGTCTCCATAAGCAAACCCCCTCTCAGAGTCACTCCAGAGCTTCTCTGTGCTCCATTGCAAGGTTTCCTCAAACTCCAATCACATCTAGTCTCCTCTGGAACCCTGGGTATGACACACACCTCAATCATAAAATCAGAGGCTAACGATACAGTAAGAGGTAATTTGAGTCACATCTTCCCCACTTTCAGACTCAGACACATTTAAACAAACTTTGGAAGAGAAGACTCTACCACTTATATTATTTTAAGCCCAGGAGGCAGAAATTCCATGATCTTTCATAACAACTCAAGTTATTGACTGTGGGGGAGGGGCAGGATTTATTTCTCATCTCAATGAAGACCAAGACACGGTCTTTGATAAGAGCTATTTAATAACATTAAAAGTTTAAAACTTATCAGAGGCTTATATTAAGAAATAAATGCTAAATGGCAGTAAAGTCAAAGTCTAAATATTTTGTGTTTCTGCATGTGAAAGTCAACATATCAGTACTTGGAGACTGAGAACAAGCTAAAGAGATGGTGTGTAGATCCCTTCCAGAGGTTTGCCCAGTGATGTCCACTCACCTTGCTAACAGGTGCCATTAAGCAGAGTACTTAGATTTCATCTCTCTTCTTTTCCTAAACTCTTAATCTCTCAAGTTCTCTTCTATCAAAGAGCTACTGGTTACAGTAAACATTTTGAGTTTCTCCTCTAATGAACTGATTAAAAAATACACCTCATAGGGACTTCTCTGGCAGTCCATTGGTTAAAACTGCACCTTCCAATGCAGGAAGTACAGGTTCAATCCCTGATCAGGGGGCTAAGATCCCACATGCTTCGCAGCCAAAACACCAAAAGCATGAAACAGAAGCAATATTGTGACAAGTTCAATAAAGACTTTAAAAAATGACCCACATCAAAAAATCTTTTAAAAAATACTCTTGTACAAGACAATTTGGTACCCATGTACCAATACCACTGTCTTTTCTTTTAATCACTGGATGATATTCAGACTATAAAAATCAATATACAAAGGTCCAACAAGGAACAAAAAGTCTGTTTGAACAAGTGTGATGGAGCAAAACACCATGGCCTATACAAGCATCAATGGAACACCCCATGGAAGAAGAAAATAGGATAAAGATACAGTGACTACCTTCAACAAAACACCTCTCCAGTGTGACAAAGATACTTGCAGACATGGCAGCATGTGACAGGTGAAGGGAGAGACACAGTAGTGTACAAAATAGGAGTACAGAGGAGAGAGGACATATTTACATCTGCCAGAGGAAACATGGACAAGAAACATCAACCAAGAAAGTGGCATTGGAACTTAACCTGGAGGATCATGAATATTTTGGTGTCATTTTTTTAGGAAATAAATCTTCATTCATTTAAGCCACAACAGTCAGATTTTCTGCTGTTCATGAGAGAATGCATTCCTGAGTGATGTAGTGGAGCATGCCAACAACCAAAGACATTCTTTTTTTAAATTTAGGTATAATTGACTTATGACATTATATTAGTTTCAGTTGTACAATATAATGACTCGATATTTGAATAAATTGTGAAATGATAACCACAATAAATCTAGTTAACATCCATCCCCATGTATAGTTACAAATTTTTTTAATCTTTTTGATTGTAGAAAGAAAGCTACAACTCAGACTGACTTCAATAAAGAAAGATTTTTGTTTCACTTAACAAGAAGACCAGAAGTAGAGAGGGCTCTGGACTCAGCCTTGAGTAACTTTATGATATCAGCCAGGTTTTCTCTGTCTCCTCCTCTAGCTTTCATCCTTCATCTTCACTTTCGTCTCTAGTGGGATGATACTAATTCAAACATCACATTGCAATACATCTATGTTCAAATGAAGAGGAGAAATGGCCTCCTTCATTGGAAAGATAAAGACTTTACCAGCAGATTCCCTTTACCTCACATTGGCCATATGAGCTGTACTCAACCAATCCTTGTGAAGGACAGAAAATTCCCAGGGTTGGATTAGACTGCCCATCCTCTGCAGTGGAAAAGGCTTGGGGGAGTCATCACAAAGGACAGTATGCAATGAAACAGGCAGAAATGGAGGACTTGGCATTCCTTGCAGAGAAGACATCGCAAACAACAGCAAAGAGTCAGAAAATATTCAGTGTGATAATAAGAATATGAATGTGAATAAGATACAGAAGATACAGGAAGAGGATGAACGGAAGAAGAGTAAGAAAAATAACAATGAAAAGCATCATTTCTTAGGAACTATGTGCCAGATACTATGCCTGGAAATTTACATACATCATCATATTTACTTCTCACAATGACTGTTTTGTAAGGGATATTATTACCCCACTTTTCAGATGCCAAATTGAGGCTGATAGAGATTTGAGAGAGTATCAAAGTTCACATAGCTAGCTGGTAGGTGGTGGAATCAAGATTTAACTGCAGATCCATGTGATTCCAAAATTCAGATTTCAAAGGACACAGGAATCTCATGTAGCTAAAGAATGGGGTACATGGATAGAGGGCACTGAACAAAATAGAAAGTAATTGGATCTGTATTGTGGAAGAATTTAATGCCCAAATAAGGAGTTTGGGTTTTATTCTGTGGGTGAAAGGAGATACTGAAAATCTCTGAGTTAAAAAAAAGAAGCCAAGATTAGAAGTGTATTTTAGACACAATATCCTGTCTGTGATTTGTAGCATGAATTATCTAATATGATAACAAAGTCAGACAACTGAATGACCTAACAGGTGATGGCAATAAGTTGGGAAATCATAGAAAGGATTTGAATTTCAAGTTAATGGCATTGGAGCTAAAAATAAAAGAAGATGAAGAAAAAGGAGGAGGAGAATAATGAAGAAGAAGGAGGAAGACAAAATGAAGGAGGAAAAGAAGAGGGACAGAGGGAGGGAGAAAGAAGGAGAAGAATTTAATAGGTGTTTGACAATAAATTGTAGGATATGAGGAATCAGGGAGAGGGCGGGGTGAAAGATGACTCAGAGCTTTAAAGTCTTAGAAATTGGATATATGGTGGCGTTATTCACATTAGAATGAACAACAGGAAGAGTTGGTTAGCTGGTAGGAGGAAAGGCAAGGATTTGCTACTTACTTCCCACAACTGTTCTTAATCAGAATCTTGATATTTAGCACAAGATGAGACAACAAAACAGGAAAAATCAGTGTAAGAGAAGAAACACGCTAATTAACTTTTCTACCTCTCCAAATCTGACTTTGACTTTCTCTCTTCAGTCCCTTCATCATTTGGCAATTGCTCCATTAGAGGACAGAATAAAACACACAGGGACAGTATAATTCAAATAAGCCCATTTTGCTACTTGTCAAAAAAATTTTTACTACATGAGGGATTTTCCATAAAGAAACTTAATTTAAAAAACTGAAATTCACAAAAATAACTTTGCACAGGTCATACGATTAAGCAAAAAGACTTCTTTTTTTCAAAACAGTTGGCCCAAAAGCCCTTCTTAATAATCCCTCAATACTGTTTAATTTACAAATACCCATCAAAAAATGTTACCTGCACATGTATAGCAACATTTTTCTTACTTTATATGTTAAAACTGCACCAAATAAGATCTCAATTGGGTTTATCTTAAGATTTCATTTATCTTAACATTTACTTGAATATTGTGATCAATGTAAGAACAGCCACAATTTTACTACTGTGATTCTTAAATTTTAACCTTAACCTGAGGCCCAGAAGCCAATCCTAAGACTCCTAGCTGATTGAGCCATGCTATAATATAGTTTTTTCTATTTTATATTACCATGGATGCTATTCTGATATTCTATTAATAGCTTAAAACAATGCCCACTTACTGGTTCACAGATCTGTTAAGTCAGAAATCCAGCATGGTGTGATTGGGTTCTCTGCTCAGGGTATCACAAGGCTGAAATCAAGTTGTCAGCCACCTGAATTTGGAAATTCCAAGAAAAATCCACTTCCTGGCTCATATTTTAAGTTGGTAGAATTCAGTCCTTGCAGCTGTAGGACTAACATCCCCATTTACTCACTGGCTACTGGCCACAGTCCATTTTTAGAGACTTTCCGGGTAGTCCCTGTAAGCAGTTCACAGGACTTTTGCTTTCTTCCTGACCAGCCAGTGAACATTTCTAGGACTCTCTCTTTTCCTTCCAGTCAGAGAAAATCCTTTTCTCTTAAAGAACTCCAGTGATTAGGTCAGGCCCCACTCAGAAAATCTCACTATCATAATGTCAACTGATCAGTAACCTTAATTACACCTCCAAAATCCCTTTGCCACATAAGATAATATAATCACAGGAATAACACTAGGAGGCAGAGATCATGGCAGCAGGGGGACATCATAGAATTCTACCTGATGCACATGCTGTTATAATTTGTTATTTTTATTTTTGTTTGTAACTACCATCATGCTGCTGCTGCTGCTGCTGCTGCTGCTGCTAAGTCGCTTCAGTCATGTCCGACTCTGTGCGACCCCATAGACGGCAGCCCACCAGGCCCCCCTGTCCCTGTGATTCTCCAGGCAAGAACACTGGAGTGGGTTGCCATTTCCTTCTCCAATGCTTGAAAGTGAAAAGTGAAAGTGAAGTCGCTCAGTCGTGTCCAACTCTTTATGATCCCATGGACTGCAGCCCACCAGGCTCCTCTGTCCATGGGATTTTCCAGACAAGAGTACTGGAGTGGGTTGCCATTTCCTTCTCCAACTACCATCATAGCTATTATAAATCCTATTAAATTCTGAACAAATTGTCCATTTAGTTATTCTCCAAAGATACTCTGCTCATCTTTTTCCTTCTACTTGACTTTTTTTTTTTTGCCTGCACTGACTCTTCGTTGTGGCATGCAGGAGCTTTTGTTGTGGTGTGTGGGCTGTTCATTGGGATGCGTAGGCTTGTCTCTAATTGTGATGTGCAGGCTCCGGAGTACATGGGCTCGGTAGTTGTAGCACCAGGGTTTAGTCGCCCTGCAGCATGTGAGATCTTGGTTCGCCAACCAGGCATCAAACCCACATCCCCTGCATTGGAAGGCAGATTCTTAACCACAGGACCACCAGGGAAGTACTGTACTTGACTTTTTAAAAATTGCTTTCCTTTGCATTACTCCACTCTGTAACACTTATTCACTGTTTCTTTTTCTCTGTATTTCTTCTTCCTTATTCACTTTCTGTCAGTCTCCACACCTCTCTTTCTCTGTCTCCAGGTAAGGATATTGTCATTTTGAGTATATTTTACATCTAGATGCTCTGTAATTATTTGTAATGATATGTTACACTTTTATGGTTTGCTCATCAAAACCTTAGTGCCCATAAGTCTTAATTATGCAATGTAAAAACATACTGTGATGATGTGGAGAGTGACTATTCCATTTTATGGATAGGAAAATTAAGACTGAAATGGGTCAAGACTTTTCCTAAATCTTCAAGTTAACAGAGAAAAGAGAGAGGATAGGGACTTCCCTGGTGGTCCAGTGGCTAAGAATCTGTGCTCTCAACGCAGGGGAAACAGGTTTGACCCCTGGTCAGGGAACTAGATTCCACACGCTGCAATTAAGAGTTCTCATGCAGCCAAATAAATAAATAAATGAAAATAAATATTTTTTTTAAAAAGAGAGAGAAGAGGAGATGAAACCTGGTAGTTTGTCTTCCCTTTCCTCTGATAATACTTAGGGGAACTTTTTGAGGTCCCTCCCAATGATTCTTGGTCCAGAATATAACTACCATCATTGATGGTGTCTCTGCCATATAGTGGCATCCACACAGGAAGAAGCCCCTGGTGATGTCAAGGCTGGACAGAACATGTGGAAGGAAATAATCTAGGTGAAAGAGAACAGAGCTAAAACCTAATAGTTGCCAGAATTGAATGGGTAGTGAGGGAGTAAGACACAGAGTCACCAAACTCCTAAACTAAAAGAAACCATGGGAGCCGTCTAGAGCTCATCTGACAAGTGATGAAAAAAGGCTCAGAGAAGTGAAATGGCTTCAACTTTATTTCAGAATGAGCCCAGAGTTAGCTGGTATCAGAATCCCCATGTTGGGACATTCAAAACAAGGACCTTCGCACTGTGTCTTGCTTCTTGTACATCCCCCTGCCTCAACTCTCCACTACCTTCTAGGGGTAAGGGGGGAGTGGAAAATTGAGGGCAGGGTCCTGGCAAAGGCTGGAACTTTGCGGTAGAAAAGTATGTTAGTCACTTAGTCTGTCCCACTCTTTGCAACCCCAGGGACTCGCCCACCAGACTCCTCTGTCCATGGAATGCTCCAGGCAAGAATGCTAGAAGGGATTGCTATTCCCTTCTCCAGGGGTCTTCCTGACCCAGGGACTGAACCTGGGTTTCCTGCACTGCAGCAGATTCTTTACCATCTGAAAGGAATGGCCCCTAAAACTGTGTTCCAAGCTGATACACACCTAGGCCTTTTTAAGAAACTTTATCTCCTGGTCATCTATATTTTGTTCTTCATTTGTTACTTTGTTCTTCATTTGTTACTTAATTCTGGTCCCCACTCCTAAGAGCAATATGGCCTCACTTATCTATTTTCCACTTTGTTTATCTTAATGATCTTTTTCTTTCATTTGAAAACTCTCACCACTCCCCACCACAACATCCTTGCCCAAAAAGCAAATGTTTGGAGAGGAGAACAAATGGCTACATTGGAAGAGAGCGGTGAAAATTACCCTAACTTTGTTTAAGACTCTCCCAAGCTCTTTAGTCTACTATTTTCTAAAAGGAAATGTGCATGCATCATAAGAAGATACATCTGACAATTGTAAAGCTGACATTCTTAAATAAGGAAGTATTTCTTGAGGTACTTTTGGAAACAATTTCTGGCAGCAAAAAAAAAAAAAAAAAATCAAAATCCTCCTACGGGGAAGTGGCAGTTGAGTAAACACTTCATGTGAGCAGGTGGAAGCAAAAAAATTACCCTGTCAGAGGTTCACAGGCATCCAATACTCAAACCAGAAAATTGCAAAGCAGCATGAAGACAGCAGAACTGCAGGTTTATTGTGCCTGAAATCTTAAAGTTAACCTGCCAGTGACCTTTTTTGATTATGGTCATATAGCCTTCTTTTTCTACCCACAGAGTTGAAAAATGAAGCTTGTGAAAACCCAGACAATTCTTTGACCTATCTTAAATTTTTTCAAAAATAAAGTTATTTTTCAAAACATTCATTATTTTGACCATAAAATCCTTTTTAAAAAATGTTCTCTCTCCCTAGATCTAGTCTGATACGGCTACCAAGGTCTCCTGAAATATTTTTTTAATTGAATTAAAAAACTTAGTCCAGACAAATGATCTTTATAGATGAATTTTTTTTCACTGAGTTGAACTGTCAACCTTTGGCAGAAACTGCTTTTCGGGTTAAAGCCTTATGGAAGCCCAGCTTTCACTGTCCCACTAAATAACACTTTCTACAGCAGTTTATAGTCCTAAAGGCTTTCTGGTTCAGTGGTAAAGAATCTGGTTGCAATGCAGGAGATGCAGGAGATACAGGTCCAGTCCCCGCATCAGGAAAATCCCCTAGAGGAGGGCATGGCAACCCTCTCCAGTATGCTTGCCTGGAGAATCCCATGGACAGTAGAGCCTGGTGGGCTACAGTCCATAGGGTTGCAAAGAGTCAGACATGACTGAAGTGACTCAGCACGCACACAGAGTCCTAAAATACATATAATCCTTAATTTTGAGATAGTGTTTTTGTAATAATAATTATGGCATCATTATTTGAATTTTTCCAATATGACAAAGACAAGATTTGGGGGCACAATCACTAAAATACTCTAAATTATAAGGTCCCTAATACATTTTTTAATATAGAGAAACATTTAGAATGATCAAATACAGGAGAAGAATACATATTATAGCTTTTGTTTGATACTTCGCAAAATTGTGTTATGATGGAAACTTGTATCTGCACAGAGGAATGAAGAATACCAAATGTATAAAAATATAGGGAAATGCAAAACAATTTCCCTCATTTTAAAATTACTTAAAAATTGACTGTTTAAAACAAAAATAATGTATTCTACAGTTTATAACACATGTAGAAGTAAAATATTGAAAAGTTTTTATATTATACATGAAGTGGTATGATATCATTTTAATGCAAACTGTGATAAGATAAAAACCCATATGGTAAACACTGGCAACTATAATAAAATTAGAAGGTAGTGAAGATAAGTTATTAGTAAATATAAAATAGTATACTTTAAAATATTCAGATACTAAAAGACTTCAGGAAATGAAAGAAAAAAAAAGAAAGATGGGAGGAGCAAATAACAGGATGATATTTAGATTTAAATTCAGCCATACTGATAATTATATTAACTATAATCTTAACTTTAAATTATTTTAAATATAAATAATATATAAACTATATTATATGTAAATAATCATACAACTCCATGTAAAATGTAATGCAGAGATTGCCAGATTAGATAACAAAAATGAGACCCAACTGTAAGCTATCTATTAAAAAAAACGCCCTTTAAATATAATGATGTTTGTGTGTGTGCTCATTCATTCAGTTGTGTCCAGTTCTTTGCAACCCCATAGACAGTAATCTGCCAGGTTCCTCTGTCCATGGGATTTTCCAGGAAAGAATACTGAAGTGGGTTGCCATTTCCTTCTCCAGGGGATCATCCCAACCCAGTGATCAAACCGGTGTCTCTTGCATCTCCTGCACTGGCAGGCAGATTGTTTACCATTGCACCACCTAGGAAGCCTCAAAAGTAATGATACGTTTGCAAGCTCTATATGTCCAAAACATAAGAAAGTTTTAATGGACTAGGAACACTCCCACCTTAGAACCTGTGCCCTGAATGGTCCCTCCCCCTGGCGCTCTTTCTCACACCTATCCACAGGACTGAGTGCTTCACCTTCTTCATATTATCACTCAGATGTCATCATCTCAGTGAAACCTACCTGGACCTCCCCATTTCAGATTGCCACTCAAAGCACCCTCCCTCTCAGGACTCTAAATCACCGTTTTTATTTTTCCTTCTGTTCCAGGGCTCTATTACCTTCAAAGCATATAAATTATTAGGCGCTCTCCTTACTGTCAGTCTCTGTCCAATCAGAATAAGCCATTTAAGAGCTGGGATCTTTGTTCCTCACTGTATCCAGAGAGTTTAGATTAGGACTTGCCCCATAGTTGACACTCAGTGTATACTGGTTATCAAATTATCTTCAGTTCAGTTCCGTTGCTCAGTCGTGTTCAACTCTTTGCAACCCCATGAATCGCACCACGCCAGGCTTCCCTGTCCATCACTAACTCCCGGAGTTTACTCAAACTCATGTTCACCAAGTCGGTGATTCCATCCAGCCATCTCATTCTCTGCTGTCCCCTTCTCCTCCTGTCCCCAATCCCTCCCAGCATCAGGGTCTTTTCCAATGAGTCAACTCATCGCATGAGGTGGCCAAAATATTGGAGTTTCAGCTTCAGCATCAGTACTTCCAATGAACACCCAGGACTGATTTCCTTTAGGATGGACTGGTTGGACCTCCTTGCAGTCCAAGGGACTCTCAAGAGTCTTCTCCAACATCACAGTTCAAAAGCATAAATTCTTCAGTACTCAGCTTTCTTTCAGTCCAACTCTCACATCCATACATGACCACTGGAAAAACCATAGCCTTGACTAGATGGACCTTTGTTGGCAAAGTAATGTCTGCTTTTTAATATGCTATCTAGGTTGGTCATAACTTTCCTTCCAAGGAGTAAGTGTCTTTTAGGTGACTAGATAATATTGTGACTGACTCCTTTGATTCCCCATGATGCCTTATCTTGTACTTTTTCTAGCTCTCTTGTTAAAAGTTGACAATGTAATGGAACACTACAAGAAAAACTCTTTGAAACTGGATCTTCTTTAACTGTAGTATGTTGTACTGAACAACATCATTCTACTATGTTCTGCACCTGTGGACTGGATTTATCAATAGATTGGATATATGTAGTTTCAGAGAACCAGACTAGGGAATATTGCTGAAGTTAGAGTGAATCAGATTATAGTTTAGTATTTGCTTGGGCTCCAAAATCACTTCAGATGGTAACTGAAGCCATGAAATTAAAAGATGCTTGCTCCTTGAAAGGAAAGCTATTACAAACCTAGACAGTGCATTAAAAAGCAGAGACATCACTTTGCCAATAAAGGCCCATATAGTCAAAGCTATGGTTTTTCCATTAGTCTTATACGGACATGAGAGTTGGACTGAAAGAAAACTGAGCACCAAAGAACTGATGCTTTTGAACTGTGCTGCTGAAAGACTCTTGAGAGTCCCTTGGACAGCAAGAAGATCAAACCAGTCAATCCTAAAGAAAACCAACCCTAAATATTCTTTGGAAAGACTGATGCTAAAGCTGAAGATCTAATACTTTGGCCACCTGATGCGAACAGCCAACTCATCAGAAAAGATCCTGATGCTGGGAAAGATTGAGGGCAGGAAGAGAAGGGGGTGACCGAGGTTGACATGGTTGGATGGCATTACTGACTCAATGGACATAAATTTGAGTAAACTCCAGGAGATGGTGAGGGACAGGAAGTCTGGAGTGCTGCAGTTCATAGGGTTGCAAAGAGTCAGACACAACTTAGCAACTGAACAACAAATAAACAAAACCATCTACTAACGACAGCCATTCAAAGATGAAGCAGATGACTGTAAAACAACTTTGATTTCTATACACCCAAAGTTTTCAAGTAAAGGATAGGAAACCATGTGGTAAGAAATCCAAACATCCAATGAGTAAAATGACCAGAGCATCTTCCTGGGAAATCCACTTACTGGTCAGTCCCACATTATCTTGGCCTTTCCAATCCTATTTTTCCTCCCAGTTCTGTACAAGTTATTAATAAATTCATGAAAATGAGTGTAGATCTTTCAAGCTATATTAAGAGGAGTAAAATGAAGTGGAAGTTTTAGTTAGTCTCCCTTTTCTGACCCCTCACCACTCCCTCACCCACCTCCCTTCCCCTGACCTACAAGGTGCCCCATCATCACTGTAATATATTGTTGTATTAATGAACAGTGATTTCCTCGTCAAATTGCAGGTTGATTTCCTCACGTGACTGAGTTAGACTTTTGTTTTACTCAATCCATTTTGCTTGAGTAACCTTAATGAAGAGGAGTTCTTTCCAATGGTGTGCTGTAAGATGTTGAACTAGCTCTCAGAAAAAAAAACTAATTCCTATTTTATAGTAATTCAGTAATGTAAATAATCCCACCATGGCTGATTTCAAGATACCAGCATGATGTCTCTGAATATAGAGTTGGGAATTGCTGTCATTAGTTTTCCACTGCTGCCCTTAAAACATTAGCACAAGCTTAGTGGCTCAAAACAACACAGGTTTATTGCCTTAGAGTTCTATAGGTTGGGAGTCTGACCTATGGCTCACTAGGTTAAAACAAGAGTGTTGGCAGGGTTTCATTCTTCTCTGGAATTTCTAGGGGAGAAACCATTCCTTTGCCTTTTCCAGCTTCTAGAGGCTTCTGACTTTCTTTGGCCCATGGCACCCTTCCTCTATCTTCAAAGCCAGCAGTGAAGAGTCAAGTCTTTTTCACATTACATCTCTCTGACCTGCATTCCATCATCACTCTGACGCTCAACAAGGAAAGAGTCTCGCCTTTTAAGAATTCATGTGATTAGATCGAACCCACTGGATAATCCAAGATAATTTTTCCATCTAAACGTCTTTTACTTTAACTGCATCTGCAAAATTTCTTTTGCTTATTACTGCATAAGGTAACATATTGGCAGGTTCCAGGGACTAGGACATGAACATCCCTGGTGATCCATTACCCAGCCAGTACTGGAGGAGATGCTAAGGTTGGTTTCATGAGTCAATAAGCACTGGCTCCAAAACACCAGAGTTACTCTCTATGTTCCCATATTTTTAAGATACATTGCACAGTAACTTAATCAGTTTCTTCTTTTTGTCTCAACTATGAAATATGAAACCTCAAGTATCACTGAAATTTCAATATTTGCACAAATCCAAATGGCAAAAAAAGCCAAGTCAAATGCACAGCTGAAAATTAAAACCATGCCATAGTGATCTGAATTGTCTGAAGTGTCGATTCTCATACTGACATTTCAAGTCACATGGGAAGATTAATTTACAGTACTTCAGCCACCACTAGCATGTATAAATGCAAATGCATCACAGAATAATAACAACAAAATTCTATAAATATGGGCACAAAATTCAAAAGCTCATCCATCATCACTTTCATATATTAAAAGAATTTTGTAGTCATCTCTTTTGCATGCAAAATGATATATGAAATAACTGGATTCTTGCTTTTATTATGTTCATCATATACTGCTACTACCATTGATAATAACATTAATAAATTACCATTCCAGGAAACAAGAAGTGGTATACACTTGTCTGACACTCTATTCTTAAGCTTCAGCATTCTAAAGCCAAAGCCATCTGGCCTAATTGCACAAGTACGGCGTCAGAAACAGGAAATTATGGATATTCATCCTTTGCTTTCCTTTGATTTGCTGATTTGTGTTCTTTTTCCAGGTTACTAAATTCTTCATAATGCAGATAATTGATCCCAAAATAAAATAAACATAGTAATATTCTTCTGCTGCCCTTGTGAAGCTGCTAAACATCTAGACACTACACTTTGAAAGCTAAAATAAGACTTTTTGCACAGTAAATGACTACATTAATGCTATATGCAACATTCCAGTGCCCTGAGATCTTTTATCATCCTTAAGTGACTTGCAATTGCTACTATATAGGGCTGTTAGGCTCTATATAAAGAAACTTTCCAGGCAAAGTTCAGTTGCTACTAACTCATCTGGTGTAAACTCACTCTTATATTGGATATAAATTATTTTATCTGTTCAGCCCCTCCTCCTTCAGTGAACCTCAACTCCATGTTGAATGGCTATTTTTTGTTGTTAAGTCACTCAGTCATGTCTGACTCTTTGCAACCCCGTGGACTGCAGCACGCCAGCCTTCCCTGTCCTCCACTATCTCCTGGAGTTTGCTCAAACTCATGCCCATTGAGCCGGTGATGCCATCCAACCATCTCATCCTCTATTGTCCCCTTCTCCTCCTGCCCTCAATCTTTCCCAGCATCAGGGTCTTTTCCAATGAGTCAGTTCTTTGCATCAGATGGCCAAAGTAGTGGAGCTTCACAGGAATGTACATTACAATGTGTCCAAGAAATCAATATGGGTAAACACATTCTCTTTTTTTTGAGTTGCTAAGCTAAGGTTGCCATTGAAAATGTTCCTTCTGCCATGGAAATGAAGAGAGAATACACAGACAGAAACAGAACCAGAATAAAACAGGAGAAACACATGCTAAACATTCAGTTCTTATCCTTCAACTGCTGGTTCCTGCAGGAGTTATCTCAATACTTTTCCTAGATATATACATAAATAAATTTTTTTACATTAGATTTTAATCAACTATACCTCAATATAAAATAATAATTTTTTTAAAAAAAGGAAAAAAAAATTAGCTTCTGCCATTTAAAACCAAAAGTTGCAACTAATTCATGTGCTACTAAGGAGAAACTGGTCTAAAAAAGAAACTGCCTACCCTCAAAGGGAGATACTTTGACCTTCTCTTAAGGAGATAATAAAGGAAGCAAGTAATATAACATAATGCATCAGAATGAAGTAAGGTTTATGCTGTTATAATCTGCGTGGAAAATCAATATCAAGAAAAGTGAAGGATTTGTGATTCTACTCAAGTTAAAAGCTAACAAATTATCCTGCCATGGCTGCTAGCACAGACAAGATACTTCTGGACCAGAAACAAGGACAGGTTGTTACTCACAACCATGACAGTAGCAGGAATAGCAGCATTTTTTTAAGTTCCCGGATCACAGCAACCCACTCCAGTATTCTAGCCTACAGAGTCCCATGGACAGTGGAACCTGGGGGCTACAGTACATTAGGTCGCAAAGAGTCCGACACTACTGAAGCAACTTTAGCATGCATGCGAGTCCCGGTTTCCAAAGAGTAAATTGACGCTAACATATACAGCGGAGAAGAGAACCCCAATCTTGTATAAAGGGCAGTGAGCCTGTAGGTGGCGCTAGTGGTAAAGAGCCGGCCTGCCAATACAGGAGAGGTAAGAGACGCGGGTTCCATCCTTGAGTAGGGAAGATACCCCTGGAGAAGGGCATGGCAACCCACTCCAGTATTCTTGCCTGGAGAATCCCATGGACCGAGGAGCCTGGCGGGCTACAGCCCTTCAAGTCACCATAGTTGGACACAACTTAGCGACTAAACCAACCAACCAACCAATCAGCAGAGAAAGAAGTAGTCAAATATTTATTGAGTAGCTACATCTTCCCTACTATGAAGACTCTTAGAGTGCCCTTTGAAACTTATTACAGCCTCAATAGTTACAGCTATCATAAAACATAGGATTGTGGACATAATATTTTTAAGATTAATTATATAAGAATAGAGTTTTTGTCATCATGAGCATTTGTATTTTCAGAAAACAGATAAAATATTGTTCTTCAGGGACATATCATCCCTACAATAGATTCACTGATGGTGAAGGATGAGATTTTTTTTTTAAAGAGTATATCTCAACTAGATATTTAAAAGATATCAACTTTATTATGTAAGTGAAGTGATTCACCCCCCCAAAAAAAAGACACCAGCAGCAATAATGCCAAGAGAATATTTGCATATCAAGACAACTTATAAATCCAAATAAACTTCTAATTGTTGAAAACTGTGAGGGAGAAAAAAAATGTTTCCAAGGTAGAGGCATAGGAGTGAGTGAAGGTGGGAGGGCAAATTCTAAAGCTGTGTCATAGTCTTTCTTTTAACCTGAAGCTTCCCTGGTGGCTCAGATGGTAAAGAATCTGCCTGCAATGCAAGATTCTAGTGTTTGATCTCTGGGTCAGGAAGATCCCCTGGAGAAGGACATGTAAATCCACTCCAGTATTCTTGCCTGGAGAATCCCATGGACAGAGGAACCTGGTGGACTACAGTTCATGGGGTCACAAAGAGTCAGACACGACTAAGCAACTAATACTTTTGTTCTCCCTGCTTACATCACCAGAATATCAGAAGAAGAAAAAAAAAAAAAAATGGCTGAAGCAGAAAACATAGTTGTCAGGCTTTGTATAACTAAAAAGTCTTACGACAGCCTTCAGGAAGCGCCACGATGCAAACTCTACCTCTCCGGCTTCATTCCAGTCCCATCCCACTGACATTTTTGCTTTTCCTTGAACACACAAGGCACATTCTTGCCTTAGAGGCTTGGCACTATTTTCACTTATGCCTGAAATGCTGTTCCCCAGACATCTATGTAGGCAACCCCCACTTCTGTAAATCTTTGAGCAACTGTTCTTTTTTGTTGAGGCCTACTCTGTGACTACCCAATTTAATCACTACTCACTTTCCCATCAGCCTCGCAGTGTTGTTCCTCTTTACCCGCTATATGTTTTTTTTTTTTCCTTTTTCCATTGAAATTCGTCACTTCCTAAAGTGCCAGATAATTTATCATTTTACTGTATGTACTGTTAGCTTTCTGTCTCCTCTCGTTACAATATATGCTACATAAGGACATAGACCTTTTCTGTTTTGTTTTGTTCATCAGTGTACTTCAAGACTCTAGGCTAGTCTGCTACCTAGGGAACATGCAAATGTACTAAAAGATGAAGAAATGAATGTAGTTTCATCCATAGCTTAACTCTTCATGTCTCTCAACACATATGAGGAACTCACACAAGTGAATTGCCTTTATGAATAAAATGGGGATAGTTGAACTTGATTCACTGGACAGTTTCATGAATTAAATGGGATTATGTATTGAAGGCATATAGCATACTCTCTGACATAGACTAAAAATGTATATTAGCTACAAACATAAAAAAATGAGAAAATCTGAACCCTAATTTAGAAGAGTGCTGAGTTCCATTTGGGACGAGACATTTCCAGATCTCTCTTCTGAGCTATAACTAGAGCTCAGAGTCTTCAAATTGTGAAAGATATCTTTCCCAAATATATTACCATGCTGTAACTATAGACCTGAAATTTTTGATGTTCTAACATATCACTTCTCTGGAAGAATTTTGTGTGATCTGCAAACTTGGAGATGTCATCAGTCATTTATTTTTCTTCCAGATCATTAAGAGGAAAAAAATTTCAATAAGTCATCCCAATAGTAATTTCTAGGATCTGATTATTTGCACTTATTGTTATAGAAAAGTAATCATCAATTACTTTTTACTGTTCAATATACAGATAAATTTGGAATTCACTCCTGCCAAGGACTGTCCTTAACTTCTGACCTTTCTAGAGAAAGAGACAGGTTTGGGACAAGATTCCAAACTCATCTTTGCTTCACTATTCACAAGCCTGAGTTTCCTATAGACAACAGGGGAACTCCTAGTTACACAAGTAGACTTCAGCCTCTGGGGGTAGTTAATGAGCTTGTAAAGCACTCCAAGAACTTGAGTAATGCACTAGACATGCAGTGCTCTAGAAAATGCTACTGTAACAGAACATAATTTGAAAACAGTTGTCAGCCAGAGTCCTCTGTCCACAGAATCCTCCAGGTGAGAATACTGGAGTGGGTAGCCATTCCCTTCTCCAGGGATCTTCCTGACCCAGGGATTGAACTCAGGTCTCCTGCTTTGTAGGCAGATTCTTCACCACCTGAGCCATCAGGGAAGCCTTAGAAAGGATAAATGTAAAAATGGCATGCTCTGAATTGACTATAAAAAATTCTAAAGAAATAAAGAACCAAAAGAAAACATGAAATATGAGGAAGGATTTGGCCCCTGTCCTTTAGATCTGCTGAGTTAGTTGCAGAGTCTTGAATTCTCCCCCCTTTTTTGGTCAAGATATTAACACAAAATAGCTTCATCTGAAAGAGAAATTGTATCGAAATGAGTCAGACATACCTTATGGAAACAGGGCCTCTTAACAGGCTAAAACCAGTAATTAGAAAGCTTTCAAAAGCCAAGAAGCGTTCTCTCACTCTGTCAACTCTCTTCATATCCATATTATTTTTTCCTCCAAGCCCCCCACCTGTCCCTTCTTAGTCTGCAAAGATGGCTGCCCTGAACTTCCTGGTTTACATCATCTCACTTTCAGCCACTGCAGAGACTAACACAATGTGTCTGAAACCAAGAGTCAGACTTCTGTGATAGAGAATTGAAGTGGTCCAGCTTGGGCTAGGTGTATTCTTCTTCCTTCCCCTCTCTACACTTTCCCTTCCAATCCACTGTGGCCCAATCTGCCTGGCTGACTTGAGGAGGATGGTGGCATACTTCTGGGGGTGTGTGTGATGGTGTTGACTTCCAAGGGATTAGCACTATTGTGCTTATGTGCTTCGTCACTCAGTTTTGTCCAACTCTTTGTGACACCATGGACTAGAGCCTGCCAGGCTCCTCCATCCATGGGATTTCCCAGTCAAGAATACTGGAGTCAGTTGCCATTTTCCGCCTCCAGGGGATCTTCCTGACTCAGGGATTGAACCCAAGTTTCCCGTGTCTCCTGCATTGCAGGTGGATTTTTACTCAGCGAGATCTTTACTCGTGAGCCATGAAGCTGTGAATTCTTCAGAAGTTTTCCTCTATCCTCACCCCACACCTGTGGGAGTCTGTGGTTCTTTGAACTCTTTCCCCATGAGCTCTCCGAAGGCCTTATCATAGGATGGAAGGATGACTGATTTCAAGTCCTGAGTTAGGATTTCCACAGCTCCTTATTCCAAAACCTTAGTTCTACCTTGCCCATATTATAGCTATGTGTTCATTGTATGTATCCTGAATCTCTTGCCTTAAGTTCTGGCACTGAAGGATGCTGGAGCTACTTCCATTTCCTCTGGCTTATAGAGAAAATTTCAGGTAAACAGAGACAGGAACTAAACCAGCCAGTGAGTATACAAAAGGAATAAAACATGGACACGCCCCTTCATTAGTAGAAGGGATAACAAAAAAAAAAAAAACAGTTGCAAAAACAATTGCAAAACAGTGTAAGAAGCACGATCATGGTGGGAAACATGATGGCACAAAAGAGGAAAGTACCAAATCATGCTAACGCTTTTAGTTTAAAAAGCCATTATCCTTAGCAGCAAAAGCAGCAGTTGCTGGTATTTTTTGGATAAAATATAATAATGTTCAAACAATAAACATAATTAAATAAACCGACTTCTTTAGAGTGTGACTTCTGACTACAAGATTGAATTTTCTCTTTGCATACTAAAGAGCCCCGTGGAAGAGAAAACAATTAAGACTCAGCGCTGTAAAGCACAGGAGTCTTAGTACCCATTCCCATTTTAAATTGGTAGATGCTTTTTTGATTCATTTAACCAAGAAGTTTAAGGATACGTCTTTTGAATGAGTCAAGTGCAAATTAACCAGAAATACTCGTGCTTGGCAATCATTTCGTTCATAAAGTAATTTAGTTTTGTCAGGGTGTTGCTAATTTAAACAAGATGACCTACTTTGCACATGACATTCCTGCATGGCGAGGAGATTCTTAGCTAACCGCATCATAATTTCCAAAGGAGAGTCCAGAAGACACACACAGAGTAGTGACATTATCATAATAGGCTCCACGGCCATCACTCACCAAGGCCATCCTGTACCTCCACCCTTTCATTCAGAAAATAGCCTCTAGAAGGAAAAAAAGAATGAGTGATGGGGCTGACAGGGTAGTGGAAACAAAGTGCAAAAAATTGAACATTTATGTTTCTCAGAATCGCCCTTTTTCCTTTGTAGTTTTAGCCGAAGTCTTAATTTATTGTATTATCTTTGCTTTTATGTCGCCTTGGGTGAGACTCATTTCCATCCTTCCCCTTGAGTCATGTGGAATGGCTACTAATGGGAATGATGACAACACAGTATTGAGTCATACAGTCAAGAGGGGGAAAAGCTGCAGCTGATTACCATTTCTCCAGATGCCACAGCAGAGTTAAAGTAGCAAGGGTAATAAATTAGAAGTGCAGGCCCTTTCTTAATAGCAATAGCAAGGTTACACAGAGAAAATCAATGGACGGCTGTGTACCAAGTGTTTACGGTATGTGATACACAGTATGGGGCTGTAAAATATGTTCCTATCTTCAAGATACTGGCAAGCCAGTTCCAAAGACAAGATATAGACATATAAAAATTAGAAAGAAACAAAAAAGCCTTGGTTAGGTTCACCAGTAGAAGGTAAGGGAAGAATTTATTGGAGGGACAATGGCGATTTCAATTCATGTATGTCTCCCCTTAGCTCACTGTTCGCACTGTTTGCTGGTAGACAAGATGAACGCGGGGAAGCTGGCCGAAAACTCGGGAACTGTAGGAACTGCAGACACATTTCTTCTCTCCTGGCTGACACAGCAGCCATAGCAGCAACCATAGCATAACCTAACACAACACACCCTCTCTCCTGGTTGACACGGCGGCCATAACAGCATTCTCTGCTGGCTGATGCAGCAGCCATAGCGGTAGACACGCTATATCCGCTCCTCCCATGGCTGACCCAATGGACAGAGCCATGACGCAGCAGTAATGTAACATAACGTAACTCTTTTTTAGGTGGAGCTCATACAGGCGATCGGCACAACATAGCCTGTGACCAAGCGAGCACCTCGTGACGCGCCTGCGCGGTGCTATAAATGATCTCAGCTGTTCCTTAGTCATTATTTACAAAACTTGGGGTGAGAGAGCCTGACCATGCCATCTTGGCTAATTTCCTCTCTCCCCACAATATGATACATCAGTATACAGAATGTTTGCTGTATATAATCCTGACAGTTAATTTGAGACACTGGTCTTATTAGCTCTATTCTACAGAAGAGTGTCCAACAGCTCAGCGAGTTCCAATGTCACTTTCTCAGTAATGAGGCAACCTCCCCAGTATTTGTGGTGTTATAAGGTTATCATGTTACCTTTAGATACAGGTAGACACTGGAAACCAGATGCTAATACTGAAGGCCAGATAAGGCCATGAGTTGACCTGTCCTCCCTTGATAGCTAAGGGCATTGCCCAAGTTAAGCAACTGAAAAAGAAAAAGGTCCCAAGACAAGAACCCAGAACTATCTTCTGCCCCTCAGGAATAGGAACTTTTACTCCTCTGGTACTCACTGTCTTGATCTTATTCTTCAAGGAAGATGGAGGCATGTGATAGCTGATGTAGAATACGCCCACCATGAAGTGGCTGGTCCAGAGTTGAACGGGACACAGCCAAACAGACCAAGAAATCAACATTTTATAAGCCTTACCATCTCAGCTCATGCTATTCTTGGTTTTGCTTATTCTGCCCCCCCCTCTTTTTTTAACGCTTCCCCAATCTCAGCCTTCAACGACCCATCTAAATATGTTCCTCCTCTGTCAGTGGAATCATAGAGAACAAAGGAATCATGGATTCACACCTGTTCCCCTCCATCATTCATGGTGGTAAAGGTGGGAGAATCAAGTAATGGTGCATGTGCGTGTGCTAAGTTGCATCTCTTTGTGACCCCATGGACTGTAGCCCACCACGCTCCTCTGTCCATGGGATTCTCCAGGCAAGAATATTGGAGTGGGTTGCCATGCCCTTCTCCAGGGGACCTTCCCTATCCAGGGATTGAACCAATGTTTCTTATGTCTCCTGCAGTGGTAGGCAGGTTTTTTACCAGTCGTGCCACCTGGAAAGCCCAAGGGAAGCTGGATCTTAGCCAAATCTACCTTCTATTCACAAAGTGAAATCTCTCTCTCTGTTATAAACTGTGGAGTGGTTGAGGTAGTTTTCTCAGGAAAGGCAGTCATTTCCTCACTGCCAGACAGGCTAACCAGTAACAAAGTAGGGATATCAATTCCCAGTCTTCTGCTGTTTACCATCACTACTCTTGGTGCTGCCACACCTAAGTGTACACAGAAGAGGAACAAGAGGTAACAGTGCTTTTCGTGAGGCAGGGACATAACTAGTTAGTTAACACTCCTCAGGAAAATCAGTAGAGAATTCTTGATCTGTAAAACAAAATCTATGTGGATGTCATAAGAGAAGAAAATAATCTGAACATCATACACCCATAAATACCCAAGAAGGCATATTTCAAGATGTCACTAGTCAGAAGTGTTGAGTGCTGAATTTACTCATGGCTCCTATATTCAAAGTGCTCTGAGTCTCTTTTGTGTCTGTAGTACTATTTCCTCCGTTAGCAGAAGACTTCAGAGTTGAAAACTCCCTACCACCCAGCCACCACATCCATTGGTCATTTAGTATATAGTGTGATTATAAATCAGTTCAGTTCAGTTCAGTTCAGTTGCTAAGTCATGTCTGACTCTTTGCAACCCCATGGACTGCAGCATGCCAGGCCTCTGTCTATCACCAACTCCCGGAGTTTACCCAAACCCATGTCCATTGAGTTGGTGATACCATCCATCTCATCCTCTGTCACCCCCGTCTCCTCCTGCTCTCAATCTTTCCCAGCATCAGGGTCTTTTCAAATGAGTCAGCTCTTCCCATCAGGTGGCCAAAGTATTGGAGTTTCAACTTCAACATCAGTCCTTCCAATGAACACCCAGGACTGATCTCCTTTAGGATGGACTGGTTGGATCTCCTTGCAGTCCAAGGGACTCCCAGGAGTCTTCTCCAACATCACAGTTCAAAAGCATCAATTCTTTGGCACTCAGCTTTCTTTATAGTCCAACTCTCACATCCATACATGACTACTGGAAAAACCATAGCCTTGACTAGACGGACCTTTGTTGGCAAAGTAATGTCTCTGCTTTTTAATATGCTGTCTAGGTTGGTCATAACTTTCCTTCCAAGGAGTAAGCATCTTTTAATTTCATGGCTGCAGTCAGCATCTGCAATGATTTTGGAGCCCAGAAAAATAAAGTCAGCCACTGTTTCCACTGTTTCCCCATCTATTTCCCATGAAGTGATGGGACCAGATGCCATGATCTTAATTTTCTGAATGTTGAGAAAACATTAGTTTTCTTTCACTTTGATCAAGAGGCTGTTTAGTTCTCTTCACTTGCTGCCATAGGGGTGGTGTCATCTGCATATCTGCGGTTATTGATATCTTGGCAATTGATGATCCAGCGGATGGTGGCAATTTGATCTCTGGTTCTTCTGCCTTTTCTAAAACCAGCTTGAACATCTGGAAGTTCACAGTTCACATATTGCTGAAGCCTAGCTTGGAGAATTTTGAGCATTACTTTAGTAGTGTGTGAGATGAGTGCAACTGTGTGGTAGTTTGAGCATTCTTTGGCATTTGATGATAAATGGAGACATTCTACAACTCACTTGCACACATCAGGTCTTTACTTCACAGCCACAGTTATATGCCATTCATAGTTTTCAACTAATACATGCTAATGCAGTCCCCTGTGTCCTCAATATTTTCAAGAAGTCTTGCAACTTCTGTGCTTGAAAAGACTAATCTTTAAAGGAGAAAAGAACATAAAGGTTTGCCTCCATCAAAACATCACTGAAAACTCAGTGTTAAACTTGTCAGTGTTGTAACTGCTGGGTTGCTCTTTAACAAACGTGACAGGAGCAAATTTACTACACAGTTTGAAACCAATGACTAATATGAAATTTTGTTGTATATATGGAAGATGTTACTTCATGGTAGCAGAAATATTTGAGGCTGAATCTAACTTACTTACTAATTAAACTAATAAATACCACAATAGTTTACTCAAAGACATTTGTTTCCCACAACTGATCCATAAGTAGTTCTGCTTTGTTTCTTCAGATAAATATGACCAAAAAAATTTTTTAAAGCCTAGTGGCTCAGCAGTAAAGAACTCACCAGCCAATGCAGGAAAGTCGGGTTCAATCCCTGGGTCAGAAAGATCCCCTGGAGAAGGAAATGGCAACCCACTCCATTATTCTTGCCTGAGAAATCCCATGGACAGAGGAGTCTGGCAGGCTACAGTCCAAAAAGGGGTCACAAGGAATTAAACATGAATTATCGACTAAACAACAACATTTAGGTTATAAGATTACAAAATGATTTTCACTTGGGCCTCATAAACTGGACCTAAGGTAAATTACAGGAAAGTGACTTTAAATTCTGTAAGCAAAGGGCACATCAATAGAGAAACTGTCTAGTTTTCCAAGATGACTATTAACAAGCTTGCTTTCATAGGTTTTGAAGTGTCTGTTTAAAAAAAAATGATTTTGCTATTTAAAAGTTATACATAGCAGCTCTTCATATAGAATATATTTCAGTTTTTCAGTACTAAAAGGTACCGAGTTTATTATCTTTAAAGCAATATAATTTTAAAACATATACCAAAAGGTTATCAATTTTTATCTTGGGGTGTAAGATACAGTGATATTATTGTGATTTCTGTTTCCTTTGTTGCTTTATGTATTGTACACATTTTCAAAATTGAGTATGTTTTCCATAATCAGAAAAAAATTAAGAATGGTTTCTTAAATAAGCTTATTCACATTGTATTCTGGGCCATAAAGCAATACCATCATTCTTTCTGAGAAAAACCAAAATCTCCTTTCAGAAGGAAAAAATTAGGTTTCTATAAAAATTATAAAACCAGACTTTGGTTGGCACCCTATTGAAAGAATTTTCTTTGAGTGACTTTCATGATTCAAAACATTAATTCAGCGTATTTCAATTTTCTCTGCTCTGGGTAGCACACTAATTTCCTCTCATTGACTTCCAAAGTGTTCTGTGCGTGAACAAACTATCCAGGGAATGGAATTAAACCTGGCCCAGCGGGACTCAGCATCTTGTGTCACAAGTCTCTTCATCGTTTGCATAGCATAGAATTCTTTTTGGCCAGGAAAGTGCTTGTTTATTAAATTTCCCTTAAGATGCCCATGGGTTTAAATTGAAGAGAACTTCATTTAGAGAGAAACCACGCAGGGGGTTTTCACAACACAAAGCATTCAAGAAAATAGAAAGTTTTTATCTACCCATTTACTTCTCTCATTCAGGGTAATATTATTTGTCCAACTTAGGACATGAGCAAGCTTTTGCTTTGTTGTTGCTTTTTAAAGTTCTTTTCAAATGAGTGCCCGTTTAAAAAAAAATTCTATATGTTTGTAATGTGATTACAAACCCAACATTTTCACTGCCTTGAGGACTTTCCTCTTTATTCTTCTTGACATTTGCTCTGCTGGTTCAGGTAATAATATGAAACCTGATTTAACTGTCCTATTTTGATAAATGAAATTTAAAAGTTAGATCCTTCTGATTTTCAGAGTTTTCCTCCAGCCCTATAAGGAACTATAATTAGGGAGTCGACGAGCACTATTTCTTTAAAAATGTGATTCATTATTTTGCCTTCTAACATATATTGTAATATCAGTAGAAAACTAGGCTAGACATGAAAATCTGATTCTGCCGATGGATATTAATTTAGTGAAGAAGCAAAACACGTATTTTCCCATGTGATTCTTGATTAGACAATAGCTACTGAGATTTGGGGGCACTACTGGTAAAGAGCCTGCCTAACACTGTAGGAGACATAAGAAACACTGATACAATCCCTGGGTTGGGAAAGTCCCCTGGAGGAGGAAATGGCAACACACTTCAGTATTCTTGCCTGGGAAATCCCAAGGACAGAAGAGCCTGGCGGGCTACAGTCCCTGGCATTGCAAGAGTCAGACACGACTTAGTGACTAAACTACCACACCACCACTGCACTTTACTTGATCATATTTTTGAAGAAAAACTCACTTCTATTTTTAACGATTTTTTTCTTTGATGTGACCATTTTCTATGTGTTTGTTACAGTATTGTTACTGTATTATGTTTTGTTTTTTTGACCATGAGGCATTTGGGATCTTAGTTCCCCAACCAGGGTTTGAACCCCACCTCCTGTGCTGGAAGGCAAAATTTTAACCTCTGGACCACCAGGAAAGTCCCTTCCATTTTATTTTTGTTCTGTAAAGAACATCAGTCTCCATCAAAACAGCAAGTGTGAGGTGGTATCAGTTAAGAAAGTATCAGCAACCAGGAGAAAATGTCAAGCTCACAAGCTCATCTCACTTTACTAGATTTCTACTCATAGATATTGCTATCTAGATATAAATATCTGTATGCAAATATATGAGGAAAATATAAGAAATATATATCCACCGTGGTACCATTTTCTTACAAAAGCATTCATAATAGTGAAGAAGACAGAATTCCTTGAAATCATTCCTTTGCCTTAGTTGGGACTGGGAGCTGACTGTGGCTCAGATCATGAACTCCTTATTGCCAAATTCAGACTTAAATTGAAGAAAGTGGGGAAAACCACTAGACCATCCAGGTATGACCTAAATCAAATCCCTTATGACTGACTATACAGTGGGAGTGAGAAACAGATTTAAGGGACTAGATCTGATAGACAGAGTGCCTGATGAACTATGGACGGAGGTTCATGACATTGTACAGGAGACAGGGATCAAGACCATCCCCATGGAAAAGAGACGCAAAAAGGCAAAACTGTTGTCTCAGGAGGCCTTACAAATAGCTGTGAAAAGAAGAGAAGCCAAAAGCAAAGGAGAAAAGGAAAGATATTCCCATTTGAATGCAGAGTTCCAAAGATTAGCAAGGAGAGATAAGAAAGCCTTCCTCAGTGATCAGTGCAAAGAAAAAGAGGAAAACAACAGAATCGGAAAGACTAGAGATCTCTTCAAGAAAATTAGAGATATCAAGGGAACATTTCATGCAAAGATGGGCTCAATAAAGGACAGAAATGGTAGGGACCTAACAGAAGCAGAAGATATTAAGAAGAGGTGGCAAGAATACACAGAAGAACTGTACAAAAAAGATCTTCATCACCCAGATAATCACGATGGTGTGATCACTCACCTAGAGCCAGACATCCTGGAATGTGAAGTCAAGTGGGCCTTAGAAAGTATCACTACGAACAAAGCTAGTGGAGGTGATGGAATTCCAGTTGAGCTATTTCAAATCCTGAAAGATGATGCTGTGAAAGTGCTGCACTCAATATGCCAACAAATTTGGAAAACTCAGCAGTGGCCACAGGACTGGAAAAGGTCAGTTTTCATCCCAATCCCTAAGAAAGGCAATGCCAAAGAGTGCTCAAACTACTGCACAATTGCACTCATCTCACACACTAATAAAGTAATGCTCAAAATTCTCCCAAGTCAGGCTTCAGCAATACATGAACCATGAACTTCCAGATGTGCAAGTTGGTTTTAGAAAAAGCGGAGGAACCAGAGATCAAATTGCGAACATCCGCTGGATCATTGAAAAAGCAAGAGAGTTCCAGAAAACCATCTACTTCTGCTTTATTGACTATGCCAAAACCTTTGATTGTGTGGATCACAATAAACTGTGGAAAATTCTGAGAGATGGGAATACCAGACCACTTGACCTGCCTCTTGAGAAACCTGTATGCAGGTCAGGAAACAACCTGACCAGTTAGAACTGGACATGGAAAAACAGACTGGTTCCAAATAGGAAAAGGAGTACATCAAGGCTGTATATTGTCACCCTGCTTATTTAACTTATATGCATAGGACATCATGAGAAACTCTGGGCTGGATGAAGGACAAGCTGGAATCGAGATTGCTGGGAGAACTATCAATAACCTCAGATATGCAGATGATACCACCCTTACGGCAGAAAACGAAGAACTAAGGAGCCCATGGTGAAAGTGAAAGAGGAGAGTGAAAAAGTTGACTTAAAGCTCAACAATCAGAAAACTAAGATCATGGCATCTGGTCCCATCACTTCATGGCGAATAGATGGGAAAACAATGGAAACAATGACAGACTTTATTTTGGGGGCCTCCAAAATTACTGTAGATGCTGCCTGTAACCATGAAATTAAAAGACACTTGCTCCTTGGAAGAAAAGTTATGACCAACCTAGACAGCATATTAACAAACAGAGACATTACTTTGCCAACAAAGGTCCATCTAGTCAAAGCTATGGCTTTCCAGTAGTCATACATGGATGTGAGAGTTGGACTATAAAGAAAGCTGAGCGCCAAAGAATTGATGCTTTTGAACTGTGGTGTTGGAGAAGACTCTTGAGTCCCTTGGACTACAAGGAGATCTAACCAGTCAATCCTAAAGGAAATCAGTCCTGGATATTCACTGGAAAGACTGATGCTGAAACTCCAGTACTTTGGCCACCTGATGCGAAGAACTGACTCCTTGGAAAAGACCCTGATGCTGGGAATGACTGAAGGAGGGAGGAGAAGGGGACGACAGGGGATGAGATGGTTGAATGAAATCACTGACTCGATGGACATGAGTTTCAGCAAGCTCTGGGAGTTGGTGATGGAAAGGGAAGCCTGGGGAGCTGCAGTCCATGGGGTCGCAAAGACTTGGACACAACTGAGGGACTGAACTGACTGACTGACTGATTCTGTCCCACTAAGTCATGACTCTAAAAACTTTTAATTACAGTTAATGAGGATGCTGTACCAACTGTTTGTAACAGCTTCTTACTTGCTTTCAACAAATCTTTATTTTTTTTTTTGTTTCCCTTTTAATGATATTTTCAGTTCTTTTCAATTTCAGAAAATTAAGGTGGACAATACAATTATAAAAGCAGCCAGCTTTCCTTTCTCCTGGATCCATTGGTAGTAGGTTTGGCCAGAGCCACAGTTATTCTACAAGCAATAAATATCAATTGCCTTCAATGTGCCAAGCACTATGCAAGGTACTGAGGAACTAATGATATGACTAAGAAGAATATTATCTCTAGCCTACCTACAATCTAATAAGAATAAGTGCTATTCAACCAAAATCACCAAAAATATTGCATTTTGTGAAGAAATGCATCATTCCATGAAGGAGAATTAATGCTGACTGCAGTTTTCTCTGAAGAAAATTATATTTAAGCTAAGACCTAATGGCAGTTGTATTCCAATATTTATTTTCTTTTTATTCCATGTAATATAACTTTACCTGGATACACAGAGACTCAGAATAAAGATTCCTGGCTTTCTTCACAGCTAAATGAAGTCAAATGTCTAATTTGTGGCAAGTGAAATATGAATAGAACAATGTATTAGGGTTTGACCCTTAGAGGAAAAGTACATGACCTCAGTTTTCCTTCCATCACTTTCTGCTGTGTGGAGGATGGTCATGTTGCTAAGATGCTTGGGGAATGTGAGTAAAGGAAACTCGAAGAGGATAGGAGAGTAAGACTGGACTATGGGTCTCTGATGACATTCAGAACACAGCAGCCATACCAACTGAGAACTAAAATGAATTTTTGTTTAAATTACTGTTACTTTTGTTCTCTGTGACACACAGTTGGACATACAGCCTAATACTTTCTTGAAAAAAGAAGCTAAATTACACCGGAAGTAGGGGAGGAGGACAGCCTTCTAGACAAGTAGATAACTGTGTACAACCCATTCCAGGAACTGTAATTGCTCAAAGTGACTGGTATCTTCATTACCTCCACCATAGTTTGGGCCCAGGTAAATACTAGGGCGGGAACACAGTTCCACCCATCAAGAGAAAATTGGATTAATGCAAAAAAGCAAAATGGCTGTCTGAGGAGGCCTTACAAATAGCTGTGAAAAGAAAAGCCAAAAGCAAAGGAGAAAAGGATACCCAATTGAATTTGAATTCAAATACCCATTTGAATGCAGAGTTCCAAAGAAGATCAAGGAGAGATAAGAAAGCCATCCTCAGTGATCAGTGCAAAGAAATAGAGGAAAAACAGAATGGGAAAGACTAGAGATCTCTTCAAGAAAATTAGAGATACCAAGGGAACATTTCATGCAAAGATGGGCTCAATAAAGGACAGAAATGGTAGGGACCTAACAGAAGCAGAAGATATTAAGAAGAGGTGGCAAAAATACACAGAAGAACTGTACAAAAAAGATCTTCATGACCCAGATAATCACGATGGTGTGGTCACTCACCTAGAGCCAGACATCCTGGAATGTGAAGTCAAGTGGGCCTTAGAAAGCATCACTACGAACAAAGCTAGTGGAGGTGATGGAATTCCAGTTGAGCTATTTCAAATCCTGAAAGATGATGCTGTGAAAGTGCTACACTCAATATGTCAGCAAATTTGGAAAACTCAGCAGTGGCCACAGGACTGGAAAAGGTCAGTTTTCATCCCAATCCCTAAGAAAGGCAATGCCAAAGAATGCTCAAACTACCACACAATTGTGCTCATCTCACACACTAGTAAAGTAATGCCCAAAATTCTCCAAGCCAGGCTTCAACAATATGTGAACCATGAACTTCCAGATGTTCAAGCTGGATTTAGAAAAGGCAGAGGAACCAGAGATCAAATTGCGAACATCTGCTGGATAATTGAAAAAGCAAGAGAGTTCGAGAAAACCATCTATTTCTGCTTTATTGACTGTGCCAAAGCCTTTGATTGTGTGGATAACAATAAACCATGGAAAATTCTGAAAGAGATGGGAACACCAGACCACCTGACCTGCCTCTTGAGAAACCTGTATGCAGGTCAGGAAGCAACAGTTAGAACTGGACATGGAACAACAGACTAGTTCCAAATAGGAAAAGAAGTCTGTCAAGGCTGTATATTATCACCCTGCTTATTTAATTTTTATGCAGAGTACATCATGAGAAACTCTGGGCTGGATGAAGCACAAGCTGGAATCGAGATTTCTGGGAGAAATATCAATAATCTCAGACATGCAGATGACACCACCCTTATGGCAGAAAGTGAAAAAGAACTAAAGAGCCTCTTGATGAAAGTGAAAGAGGAGTGCAAAAGTTGGCTTAAAACTCAACATTCAGAAAACTAAGATCATGGCATCTGGTCCCATCACTTCGTGGCAAATAGATGAGGAAGCAGTGGCTGACTTTATTTTTGGGGGCTCCAAAATCACTGAAGATGGTGACTGCAGCCATGAAATTAAGAGACGCTTACTCCTTGGAAGGAAAGTTATGACCCACCCAGACAGCATTACTTTGCTGAGCATTACAGCATTACAAAGCAGAGACATTACTTTGCCAACAAAGGTCCGTCTAGTCAAGGCTATGTTTTTTCCAGTAGTGATGTATGGATATGAGAGTTGGACTATAAAAAAAGCTGAGCGCAGAAGAATTGATGCTTTTGAACTATGGTGTTGGAGAAGACTCTTGAGAGTCCCTTCGACTGCAAGGAGATCCAACCAGTCCAACCTAAAGAAGATCAGTCCTAAATGTTCATTGGAAGGACCCAACTCCAATACTTTGGCTACCTGATGTGAAGGGGATGACAGAGGATGAGATCGTTGGGTGGCATCACCAACTCAATGGACATGAGTTTTAGTAAACTCTGGGAGTTGGTGATGGGAAGGAAGGCCTGGCGTGCTGCTGTCCACGGTGTCACAAAGAGTTGAACACGACTGAGCAACTGACCTGACCTGACCAGACTGGTATAGAAACCGGAAGAAGTCTATTTGTTAAGATAAAGCTTCAGCGGTGCCACAGCAGATGGCTGTAAGAATGGCCCTCGGTTTGTTCATGCCTCTGAGTATTCACTCAGCCTGACCATGTGATTTGCTTTGGACAACAGGACAGTCCCAAACTGGACAATGTTAGCAAAACCTTGAAAAGTACTGGTGTGCTGGAGTTTGCTCTCTCACATTGCTGTTTTGAAACCTGAGACCACCACTTAGTCCAAACCTGGGCTAGCCTATTGGAGGAGGAGACCTCGTGGAGAAGAAACATGCTATCCCATCTGAGCACCCAAGACCAACCAGCCTGCAATGGCCGGACATATGAGGGAAGCTGTCCAAGACTGTATAGCCCTAAAAAGCTGCCAAAGGACCCCAGTGATCTGTCAAAACAGCCCATTTGAGAAATGCCAAGCTGAACTACAAAATTATGAGTAAATTAATGATCATTTACAGCAGCTAAATTTTGAGATAACTTGTTATGCAGCAAAAGCCAACTGATAAAAGTGGACAACACAGATGACATGGGATTTTATAGTTATTATTTATTCACTCAAATATATGAGGACTAAGTACCAGAGGTGTATTAAGTAGGCACTGGAGATGTTGCAGTGGACAAGACACATGGTCCCTGCCCTCATGAACTTACCTTCTTATTGGCCAGACTAAGAAATTTGGTTCATCAGAAGGACAATTTAAAAGACTCTTAAAAGTTTTTAAGGAAAAGGATCGATTCATGCTACTTGCATTTTTTATACTTTTTTCCCATTTACTTATTTGACTATACCTGGTTTTAGTTGTGGCCTGTGGATCTTCACAGGATCTTCCACAATCAATTGCTGATACAAGGACTTGCTGGTATCATCTTGAGACTAATGCTAACCATAGTTTCGGTACAAAGAAGGACCTGTGCTATAATTAAAGTTGAATGTTGCGCATATATTCCTGATTTATCTGGCTATATATCAGCCACCCTAGAAGACATGAAAAGTCAGATAAAAGTTATGTCTGATGATAATCTTCTTTTTTGAACTTCAGTCCTATCTTGGGTGAAGGGTGATTGGTGGAAAACTGTATTTACCATTGGTATAGTTGCCTTGATAGTTCTGCTTTGTGGACCCTTTATTTTACAATGTATTATGAACTTCATAACCCAAAGGTTGATGTCCTTCTCCCAAATTGGAGTCGGAGAGTCAGGGTGCAATATATCCCTATTAATGATGCTCACACTATGATTTAAGAGCATCAAGAAGGGGGAATGAAGGAGGAACCAGACAGAACAGGCTCCATCTGGAAAGCAGGACTCCATCTTGGGCCGGACTGTGGACTTGGAGCTCTATGCCCAGTATCTATGGAAACGACATACCAGCTGGAAAACCAGGGCCCCTAGATGGAAGAGTCCCAGGGCTCCTACCTAGACTCTCTGTTGCCTAAAAGAATACCCTCATTATCTGTGTAACCAAACAGAATCATACATTCTATTATGCTTATTGGGGTATGACCACAGGCTTATTGATAATTGTCCACTGTTAACTACCTAGGCATAAGGCATATGAAATCACTGCAGATAGTGATTGCAGCCATGAAATTAAAAGATGCTTACTCCTTGGGAGGAAAGTTATGACCAACCTAGATAGCATATTAAAAAGCAGAGACATTACTTTGCCAACAAAGGTCCATCTAATCAAGGCTATGGTTTTTCCAGTGGTCATGTATGGAAGTGAGAGTTGGACTGTAAAGAAAGCTGAGTGCCAAAAAATTGATGCGTTTGAACTATGGTATTGGAGAAGACTTGAGAGTCCCTTGGACTGCAAGGAGATCCAACCAGTCCATCCTAAAGGAGATCAGTCCTGGGTGCTCATGGGAAGGACTGATGGTGAAGCTGAAACTCCAATACTTTGGCCACCTCATGCCAAGACTTCACTCATTGGAAAAGAGCCTGATGCTTGGAGGGATTGGGGGCAGGAGGAGAAGGGGATGACAGAGAATGAGATGGATGGATGGCATCACCAACTTGATGGGCATGGGTTTGATCAAACTCCGGGAGTTGGTGATGGACAGGGAGGCCTGGCATGCTGCGATTATGGGGTTCCAAAGAGTCGGACACAACTGAGTGACTGAAATGAAATGAAGGCATGTGAATCACAGCTTAACTTTGATTGTATCTTTCTTTTCCTTTGTTCAGACTCGTTTCAGGGAATTTGGGGAGGTGGGTTTGGGCACCTACACTTAGGGTATATAAGGTTTTCAGAAAAACTGGTCAGGGGTCTTGGCTAAAAGAAGATTCTGCCTTGGACCCGCCGGTGTAATAAACTGCACTCCACTATCTGCATTGTCCTTCTGAGTGAGTTTGTTTCCTGGAACGCGTGGCTACAACATTTGGTGCACTGGCTGGGAAACTCCTCACTGTGAGGAGACAAGTCCCATTTGGGCCTACTCCGAGGCCTTGTGGCTCGAATCTTCTAGAGGGGGGAAGGCACCTAGCCCTTCTGGAAGGATTATGCTTCTCAATGCCCAGACCTTTCACGTTAACAGGTAGTGGATGGCAGCAGGGGAGCTGAGCGCTCAGGTGAGGAGGAACCCACCTGGTAGGGTGGAAGAGGGGGCCTGATCACCACCCTGGGAGGGATTAGAAGGGGCACAGACCCACAGGAGCCTGGAGTAGGCAGGTGGCAACGATTGCTTGGTACACAGGTTGACGAGCGTATTAGGGTGTAGTATGGAAAATGTGAGGGTCATTGAGGAGGTGCTGTCCACGCCGTCTTGGGAAAAATTATTACCAAGCAATTGCCAGGGGATTTTTAGGAGAAAACACTTGGTTATTGTGTGCTTGTATTCTGCCCTCCCCAAGGAGGTGTCACACCTGCTATGAAATTCTTGACTCCCTCGGAATTGTCAGGCTAGAAGCAGGGGATACATAAGTGAGTACGAATTGGCTTTTCTGGAGACGGCCTGGGACGTGGAATATTTCACCCATCTGTTTTTTCATCTGCACCTGATCAAGCCCAACAAGGCAGAATAAACTGTAAAAGTTAAGGGAGAAATAGTCTTGGATCACGTGGTGTTCTGGTTCGGCTGTGCTGACCTGCAGGTGAAGACATGCCGATTCCCCTTCTCCCTCTGGGACCTGGCAGGTAAGGCTCTTCTCACCCCAATTAAGAAGGAGGCAGAATGGCAATTTAAGTGTCATTGAGTGGAAATATCAGAAGTACATAGGGTACTGAGAACTTCATAGACAGAACGAAAAGGAAAAGTAGAAGAAGGTCTGAGAAGGTAAGCAAGATGGGGGGAAGTGAATCTAAGGCAACTGTTTTGGGGTGCATGATTTAAAATGTAAAGAAGGGATTTGGAGGAGACTATGGGGTGAAGATGAAGCCTAACCGCCTCTACATACTCTGTGAGGTCGAATGGCCCCCTATGGGGGTAGGATGGCCACCAGAGAACACCGTGAACTTAAAAATAGTGGACGCAGTCTATACAGGAGTCACAGGAGAGCCAGGACACCTGGATGAATATCCATATATTGACTCACGGCTAGGGTTAGCTCAAGACCTTCCTACTTGGACAAGCTTCTGTATCCAGAAGGAAAAGAGAATAATATTAATGGCACAAAAATTGACTGATGATAAAAAAGGAAATTCTACAGGATTTGGATGGGGATGACCTGACCCCTCCCCTCACTGGATAATGACACGCCTGCCTCCCAGTGCTCCACCAGGACTGGAGGCCGCCTTAATGCCCCATCCAGGGCCAGATGAAGTTCCTGCAGCAGCCGCTGCTCCTCTACCAGCTCTCCCGGAGTTCGTAGAGCCGCCATTTCGGCAGGCTCTGATCCCAGCAATGGAGACCTCTGGTCAACGCCCCCAGAATTCCACCTCAGCTCGACCTCCTAGATGGTATCCACCTCTCCCAGTGAGTACTGATGAAAAGGGGGAAGAAAACACGGCAGTTAGACAGAGGCTGCGCTCCATCAAGGAACAGGGGGAAAGAACCCCACTACAGATGCCCCTCAGAGAGCTACAGCAGCGTCCGGTTCAGGACGCATGGGGCACTACCATCAGCTTCTGTAGCCTATTGTTACCAGCCAGTTTCCTTATGGATACATTAAACTGGCAGAGACACGCTCCACCGTACTCGGGGGAGCCACAGCCATGATTAGGCTAACGGAGACTATTTTTCGAAACTGCCGCCCTACATAGGATGACATCATCGAACTACTAGACTCCCTTTTCAGTGCTGAGGAAAGACATACGATCCTAACTGAGGCCAGAAAATGGTTCAGAGAAATGGCACCTGAGGGCACTGCAAACCCGCAGCGGTGGCAGAACCAGCTACCCCCAATGAGAGGCCCAACTGGGGCTGTAACACAGAGGAAGGGAGGGGCTACTAAGAGAGATATCGGGTGACTATTTTACAAGGTCTCAAGAGGGGGCCCCGAAAACCTATGAGTATCGCAAAGCCCTCCGAAGTGATTCAAAGGGAATGCAAAGCACCCTCTGAGTTCTGCAAAAGCCTGTGCGAGGCCTGTAGACTTTACACGCCAATAGACCCAGCCAGAGGCTGCTGGGCCTCAGATGGTGATAAATGCAGCCTTCGTGTCTCTAGCCTACCCTGAAAGTGTCAGATGGGGGGACACCAAATGACTCAGGAATTTTTATACATCCCTGAATGTCCAGTACCTTTGTTAGGAAGAGATTTGCTATCTAAATTGCGGGCACAAGTGACCTTTCCCCCCACGAAAGACCCACTGTTCGAGTGGGCTCAATCACCTATTTACTCTTCCTCTCAGTAACCCTTCAAGATGAATGGAGGTTGCACAATCTCCCGGGAAGAAACTGGTCGGGCTAAACAGCCAAGACAGAGAGTTAACTCACCAATTTCCTGAGGTCTGGGCGGAAGACCATTCCCTCCCCCCCCCCCCCGCCCCCCAACTCCCCAGGCTTGCAAAATAAGTCCTAATACAACTTGTAGGTAATAGAACTCAAACCCGGTACAATTACGTCAGGCCCGCCTTGGGCCTGCCAGAAATTGCTAAGCCATTTACTCTTGACGTGACTGAAAAGAACAAGGTGGCTATGGGATGTTGTCCCAGACTATGGGGACATGGGACAGACCAGTGACTTAGCTCTAATCAGCTGGAAAGAGTGGCCACTGGGTGGCTGGGATGCTTACGGGCAGTTGCTGCAGTTGCCTTACTGGTCCAGGAGGCAACCAAGCTCACTTTGGGCCAAGATTTGTTCGTAAAAGTCCCATATGAGGTCAACACTCTCCTGCGAGGGGACCCCCATAAGTGGCTGTCAACATCCCGGATTACTGAATACCAGGGACTGCTATGTGAGAACCCCCACATTACTACTGAGCCTTGTCAGGCCCTGAATCTGGCCACTCTCTTTCTTGTGGGAGAAGGGGGGCCCTCACATGATTGTGAGGAAATATGACAGCAGCAGACCTGACTTGAGAGACCAGCCAATCCTAGACCCAGATTTGGTCCTGTACACCAGTGGCACCAGCTGGGTGAAACAAAGACAAGGACTGTCGGGATACACAGCAGTCACGGAAGAAGCCATCGTTGAGGCTAGCTCTCTGCCATCACACTGGTCCACTCAACAGGCCAAACTATACGCTCTAATCCAGGCCCTCCAGCTGTCAAAAGGTAAGAAGACAAACACTTACATAGACTCCAGGTATGATTTTGCCACACTACAGGGCTCTGTAAGAGGAGAGAGGCCTTTGAAGGCTAAGAAAAAGATACTAAAAATAAGGAAGAAATGAAGACCCCATTAGATGCTGCCTGGGAACCAGAAAGGGTTGCAGTCATACACTCTTGAGAACGTCAAAAAGAGTACCCCCAGGCTCAGGGAACAGACTGGCAGATAAGACTGCTAAACAGGCAGCGCTCCGAGGGCCCCGAGCTGCGCCGCCATGGCTGCCCGGGTCGGCTTTGCGCCCGCCGGCGAGGGCCTGCGCTACCGGGTCCTTGCAGCCCCCCGCCGAGCCGTCGGATGCCGACCTCGACCGCGGGCTGGCAAGAAGTTTGATAGCTGTGGGGCTGGGTATTGCAGCGCTTGGCTTTGCAGGTCCCTACGCATTTCAGATCTGGAAACCTCTAGGACAAGTAATCACAGAAACTGCGAAGAAGATTTCAACTCCTAGCTTTTCATCCTACCACAGAGGAGGATTTGAACAGAAAATGAGTAGGCGAGAAGCGAGTCTCATTTTGGGTGTAAGCCCATCTGCCAGCAAGGCCAAGATTAGAGCAGCTCACAGGAGAATCATGATTTTGAATCACCCAGATAAAGGTGGATCTCCTTACTTAGCAATCAAAATTAATGAAGCAAAAGACTTGCTAGAAGCAACCACCAAACACTGATGGATACTCAGGGACCACTCTGACAGAGAAAAGGGGGACCTTATGAATACAGTCCTGCAGATTAATGTAGACCATGGCCTGCGTGATGTTCATACGTGTGCTGACCACAGTCGTTTCTTCCGTGACCAAGCTATGTAATAATAAAAGATGAGCAGTCAAAAAAAAAAAAAAAGACTGCTAAACAAAGAGCCAAGGGCTTGTGGGTGACAAGTGAAGCCCCGATTAAAGCTCTCATATTGGTGGAGCTGCCCGAGCTAACGCTAGACTCTCCAAAATACACTGAAGCCCAAAACCAACCAGCCAAAGCAGAAGGGGCCATCAAGACTGAAAAGGGATGGTGGGAATTGCCAAGTGGCAAATTATTGATACCGGAGGAGCTGGCACCCACTCTGGTAAGCCAAACACACCAAGCGACCCATCTAGGCCATGATAAACTGAGAAGAGCTAATTTGAAAATATTTCTTGGTTCCCCGCCTCTCTTCCCTATGCAGGACAAAAGCTCAGAACTGCACTGCCTGCTCACGGATCAATGCTGCCTCTCTGCACAGACAGAAACCTCAGGGATTCAGCTAAAAGGCACGCTGCCCTTTGAACACCTGGAAGTGGACTTCACTGAAATGAAACCTCACCGACACTACTGTTACCTGCTGGTGATAGTATGTACGTTCTCGGGATGGGTAGAAGCTTTTCCTACCCGGACTGAAAGAGCATCAAAAGTAGCCTGGTGCCTGCTTAGGGAGATAGTTCCTAGATTTGGATTTCCTACCTGCATTGGATAGGACGATAGCCCGGCTTTTGTAGCTGATTTAGTATAACAAGTAAGCAAAACTTTAAACATCAAGTGGAAATTCCATACAGCATATAGGCCCCAGAATTCTGGGATGGCAGAAGGAACCAACCAGATACTTAAAGAGACACTCTCCAAGTGGATCTTAGACACTGACTGTTTCTGGGTGACCTTGTTTCTGAGTCTGGGCTCTGCTTAGACTCAGGATGAAGCCACAGTCCCATGGCTCTTCTCCATACATAATTGTGTATGGGAGACCCCCCGCCCCCCCCCCCCCCCAAAATAAAACAGGTGTCAACAAACTTGCCTCAGGTAAGGGGAGATGAGATTTCACAGCTGATGGAACAACTGGGTAAGGTAATCAATCAGGTAACTAAGTTTGTACAAGAAAGGGTGCCATTCCCCCTTGGGGAACAGGTTCACGAATTTGTGGGCAGGGATCAGGTGTGGTCAAGGACTGGACACACGACTCCTTTCCCCACAGTGGAAGGGTCCATATACTGTTGCTCTAACCAGCCCTACCACAGATAAGGTTGCAGGTGTCACTCCCTGGATCCACCTCATGAGGGTGAAGAGGGCATACCACGCAGAGCCGGAGGACGCCGAGTGGACTACACAAAGGACCTCACTGATCCCCGTGAAACCAAGATCATCTTAAAGAAGAAAAAGAGATGAAGCTCTACAATCAACTGCTGGTACAAGGACTTGCTGGTATCATCTTGAGACTAACCATAGTTTCAGTACAAAGAGGGACTTGTGCAATAATTAAAGTTGAATGTTGTGCATATATTCCTGATTTATCTGGCTATATATCAGCCACCCTAGAAGACATGAAAAGTCAGATAAAAGTTATGTCTGATGATAATCTTCTTTTTTGAACTTCAGTCCTATCTTGGGTGAAGGGTGATTGGTGGAAAACTGTATTTACCATTGGTATAGTTGCCTTGATAGTTCTGCTTTGTGGACCCTTTATTTTACAACATATTATGAACTTCGTAACCCAAAGGCTAATGTCCTTCTCCCAAATTGGAGGTCGGAGAGTCAGGGTGCAATATATCCCTATGAATGATGCTCACACTATGATTTAAGAGCATCAAGAAGGGGGAATGAAGGAGGAACCAGACAGAACAGGCTCCATCTGGAAAGCAGGACTCCATCTTGGGCTGGATTGTGCACTTTGAGCTCTATGCCCAGTATCTATGGAAACGACATACCAGCTGGAAAACCAGGGCCCCTAGATGGAAGAGTCCCAGGGCTCATACCTAGACTCTCTGTTGCCTAAAAGAATACCCTCATTATCTGTGTAACCAAACAGAATCATACATTCTATTATGCTTATTGGGGTATGTCCACAGGCCTATTGATAACTGTCCACTGTTAACTACCTAGGCATAAGGCATATGAAATCATTGCAGATGGTGATTGCAGCCATGAAATTAAAAGACAATTACTCCTTGGGAGGAAAGTTATGACCAACCTAGACAGTATATTAAAAAGCAGAGATATTATTTTGCCAACAAAGGTCCATCTAATCAAGGCTATGGTTTTTCCAGTAGTCATGTATGGATGTGAGAGTTGGACTGTAAAGAAAGCTGAGTGCCGAAAAATTGATGCGTTTGAACAATGGTGTTGGAGAAGACTATTGAGAGTCCCTTGGACTGCAAGGAGATCCAACCAGTCCATCCTAAAGGAGATCAGTCCTGGGTGCTCATGGGAAGGACTGATGGTGAAGCTGAAACTCCAATACTTTGGCCACCTCATGCCAAGACTTCACTCATTGGAAAAGAGCCTGATGCTTGGAGGGATTGGGGGCAGGAGGAGAAGGGGATGACAGAGAATGAGATGGATGGATGGCATCACCAACTTGATGGGCATGGGTTTGATCAAACTCCGGGAGTTGGTGATGGACAGGGAGGCCTGGCATGCTGCGATTATGGGGTTCCAAAGAGTCGGACACAACTGAGTGACTGAAATGAAATGAAGGCATGTGAATCACAGCTTAACTTTGATTGTATCTTTCTTTTCCTTTGTTCAGACTCGTTTCAGGGAATTTGGGGAGGTGGGTTTGGGCACCTACACTTAGGGTATATAAGGTTTTCAGAAAAACTGGTCAGGGGTCTTGGCTAAAAGAAGATTCTGCCTTGGACCCGCCGGTGTAATAAACTGCACTCCACTATCTGCATTGTCCTTCTGAGTGAGTTTGTTTCCTGGAACGCGTGGCTACAACATTTGGTGCACTGGCTGGGAAACTCCTCACTGTGAGGAGACAAGTCCCATTTGGGCCTACTCCGAGGCCTTGTGGCTCGAATCTTCTAGAGGGGGGAAGGCACCTAGCCCTTCTGGAAGGATTATGCTTCTCAATGCCCAGACCTTTCACGTTAACAGGTAGTGGATGGCAGCAGGGGAGCTGAGCGCTCAGGTGAGGAGGAACCCACCTGGTAGGGTGGAAGAGGGGGCCTGATCACCACCCTGGGAGGGATTAGAAGGGGCACAGACCCACAGGAGCCTGGAGTAGGCAGGTGGCAACGATTGCTTGGTACACAGGTTGACGAGCGTATTAGGGTGTAGTATGGAAAATGTGAGGGTCATTGAGGAGGTGCTGTCCACGCCGTCTTGTGAAAAATTATTACCAAGCAATTGCCAGGGGATTTTTAGGAGAAAACACTTGGTTATTGTGTGCTTGTATTCTGCCCTCCCCAAGGAGGTGTCACACCTGCTATGAAATTCTTGACTCCCTCGGAATTGTCAGGCTAGAAGCAGGGGATACATAAGTGAGTACGAATTGGCTTTTCTGGAGACGGCCTGGGACGTGGAATATTTCACCCATCTGTTTTTTCATCTGCACCTGATCAAGCCCAACAAGGCAGAATAAACTGTAAAAGTTAAGGGAGAAATAGTCTTGGATCACGTGGTGTTCTGGTTCGGCTGTGCTGACCTGCAGGTGAAGACATGCCGATTCCCCTTCTCCCTCTGGGACCTGGCAGGTAAGGCTCTTCTCACCCCAATTAAGAAGGAGGCAGAATGGCAATTTAAGTGTCATTGAGTGGAAATATCAGAAGTACATAGGGTACTGAGAACTTCATAGACAGAACGAAAAGGAAAAGTAGAAGAAGGTCTGAGAAGGTAAGCAAGATGGGGGGAAGTGAATCTAAGGCAACTGTTTTGGGGTGCATGATTTAAAATGTAAAGAAGGGATTTGGAGGAGACTATGGGGTGAAGATGAAGCCTAACCGCCTCTACATACTCTGTGAGGTCGAATGGCCCCCTATGGGGGTAGGATGGCCACCAGAGAACACCGTGAACTTAAAAATAGTGGACGCAGTCTATACAGGAGTCACAGGAGAGCCAGGACACCTGGATGAATATCCATATATTGACTCACGGCTAGGGTTAGCTCAAGACCTTCCTACTTGGACAAGCTTCTGTATCCAGAAGGAAAAGAGAATAATATTAATGGCACAAAAATTGACTGATGATAAAAAAGGAAATTCTACAGGATTTGGATGGGGATGACCTGACCCCTCCCCTCACTGGATAATGACACGCCTGCCTCCCAGTGCTCCACCAGGACTGGAGGCCGCCTTAATGCCCCATCCAGGGCCAGATGAAGTTCCTGCAGCAGCCGCTGCTCCTCTACCAGCTCTCCCGGAGTTCGTAGAGCCGCCATTTCGGCAGGCTCTGATCCCAGCAATGGAGACCTCTGGTCAACGCCCCCAGAATTCCACCTCAGCTCGACCTCCTAGATGGTATCCACCTCTCCCAGTGAGTACTGATGAAAAGGGGGAAGAAAACACGGCAGTTAGACAGAGGCTGCGCTCCATCAAGGAACAGGGGGAAAGAACCCCACTACAGATGCCCCTCAGAGAGCTACAGCAGCGTCCGGTTCAGGACGCATGGGGCACTACCATCAGCTTCTGTAGCCTATTGTTACCAGCCAGTTTCCTTATGGATACATTAAACTGGCAGAGACACGCTCCACCGTACTCGTGGGAGCCACAGCCATGATTAGGCTAATGGAGACTATTTTTCGAAACTGCCGCCCTACATAGGATGACATCATCGAACTACTAGACTCCCTTTTCAGTGCTGAGGAAAGACATACGATCCTAACTGAGGCCAGAAAATGGTTCAGAGAAATGGCACCTGAGGGCACTGCAAACCCGCAGCTGTGGCAGAACCAGCCACCCCCAATGAGAGGCCCAACTGGGGCTGTAACACAGAGGAAGGGAGGGGCTACTAAGAGAGATATCGGGTGACTATTTTACAAGGTCTCAAGAGGGGGCCCCGAAAACCTATGAGTATCGCAAAGCCCTCCAAAGTGATTCAAAGGGAATGCAAAGCACCCTCTGAGTTCTGCAAAAGCCTGTGCGAGGCCTGTAGACTTTACACGCCAATAGACCCAGCCAGAGGCTGCTGGGCCTCAGATGGTGATAAATGCAGCCTTTGTGTCTCTAGCCTACCCTGAAAGTGTCAGATGGGGGGACACCAAATGACTCAGGAATTTTTATACATCCCTGAATGTCCAGTACCTTTGTTAGGAAGAGATTTGCTATCTAAATTGCGGGCACAAGTGACCTTTCCCCCCACGAAAGGCCCACTGTTCAAGTGGGTCAACCACCTATTTACTCTTCCTCTCAGTAACCCCTCAAGATGAATGGAGGTTGCACAATCTCCCGGAAAGGAAACCGGTCGGGCTAAACAGTCAAGACAGAGAGTTAACTCACCAATTCCCTGAGGTCTGGGCGGAAGACACCGCCCCCCCACCTGAGGCTTGGAAAACAATTCTCACTGGTAATAGAACTCAAACCCGGCACAATGATGTCAGCACCCACCTTGGGCCTACCAGACTCTGCTAAGTTGTTTACTCTTTTCGTGACTGAAAAGGACAAGGAGGCTATGGGAGTGTTGTCCAGACTATGGGGACATGGGAAAGACCAAGGACTTGTCTCTAATCAGCTGGACAATGTGGCCACTGGGTGGCTGGGATGCTTACGGGTAGTTGCTGCAGTTGCCTTACTGGTCCGGGAGGCAACCAAGCTCACTTTGGGCTGAGACTTGTTCGTAAAATCCCAAATGAGGTCAATATTCTCCTGTGAGGAGACCCCCATAAGTGGCTATCATCATCCCAGATTACTCAGTACCAGGGACTGCTATGTGAGAACCCCCACTGAGCCTTGTCAGGCCCTGAATCTGGCCACTCTCTTTCTTGTGGGAGAAGGGGGGCCCTCACATGATTGTGAGGAAATATGATAGCAGCAGACCTGACTTGAGAGACCAGCCAATCCTAGACCCAGATTTGGTCCTGTACACCAGTGGCATCAGCCTGGTGAAACAAAGAGAATGATGGTCAGGATATGCAGCAGTCATGGAAGAAGCCATCACTGAGGCTAGCTCTCTGCCATCACACTGGTCCGCTCAACAGGCTGAACTATACCCTTTCATAGCTGATTTAGTATAACAAGTAAGCAAAACTTTAAACATCAAGTGGAAATTTCATACAGCATATAGGCCCCAGAGTTCTGGGATGGCAGAAGGAACCAACCAGATACTTAAAGAGACACTCTCCAAGTGGATCTTAGACACTGACTGTTCCTGGGTGGGCTTGTTTCTGAGTCTGGGCTCCACTCAGACTCAGGATGACCCCCGGCCCCATGGCTCTTCTCCGTATATAATTGTGTATGGGAGGCCCCCTCCCATAATAAAACAGGTGTCAACAAACTTGCCTCAGGTAAGGGGAGATGAGATTTCACAGCTGATGGAACAACTGGGTAAGGTAATCAATCAGGTAACTAAGTTTGTACAAGAAAGGGTGCCATTCCCCCTTGGGGAACAGGTTCACGAATTTGTGGGCAGGGATCAGGTGTGGTCAAGGACTGGACACACGACTCCTTTCCCCACAGTGGAAGGGTCCATATACTGTTGCTCTAACCAGCCCTACCACAGATAAGGTTGCAGGTGTCACTCCCTGGATCCACCTCATGAGGGTGAAGAGGGCATACCACGCAGAGCCGGAGGACGCCGAGTGGACTACACAAAGGACCTCACTGATCCCCGTGAAACCAAGATCATCTTAAAGAAGAAAAAGAGATGAAGCTCTACAATCAACTGCTGGTACAAGGACTTGCTGGTATCATCTTGAGACTAACCACAGTTTCAGTACAAAGAGGGACCTGTGCTATAATTAAAGTTGAATGTTGCGCATATATTCCTGATTTATCTGGCTATATATCAGCCACCCTAGATGACATGAAAGGTCAGATAAAAGTTATGTCTGATGATAATCTTCCTTTTTGAACTTCAGTCCTATCTTGGGTGAAGGGTGATTGGTGGAAAACTGTATTTACCATTGGTATAGTTGCCTTGATAGTTCTGCTTTGTGGACCCTTTGTTTTACAATGTATCATGAACTTTGTAACCCAAAGGCTGATGTCCTTCTCCCAAATTGGAGGTCGGAGAGTCAGGGTGCAATATATCCCTATGAATGATGCTCACACTATGATTTAAGAGCATCAAGAAGGGGGAATGAAGGAGGAACCAGACAGAACAGGCTCCATCTGGAAAGCAGGACTCCATCTTGGGCTGGATTGTGCACTTTGAGCTCTATGCCCAGTATCTATGGAAACGACATACCAGCTGGAAAACCAGTTGGATGGAAGAGCCCCAGGGCTCCTACCTAGACTCTCTGTTGCCTAAAAGAATACCCTAATTATCTGTGTAACCGAATAGAATCATACATTCTATTATGCTTATTGGGGTATGACCACAGGCCTATTGATAATTGTCCACTGTTAACTACCTAGGCTTAAGGCATATGAATCATGGGTTAATTTTGACTGTATCTTTCTTTTCCTTTGTTCAGACTAGTTTCAGGGAATTTGGGGAGGTGGGTTTGGGCATGTACACTTAGGGTTTATAGGGTTTTCAGAAAAACTGGTCAGGGTACTTGGCTAAGAGGAGACTCTCTCTGCCTTGGTCCCGCCAGTGTAATAAATTGCAATCCACTATCTGTGTTGTCCTTCTGAGGGAATTTGTTTCCCAGAACGCGTGGCTAAAGAGCCTTCTGAGGAAATTTAAAGAGGAGAGTGAAAAAGTTGGCTTAAAGCTGAACATTCGGAAAACTCAGATCATGGCATCCGGTCCCATCACTTCATGACAAATAGATGGGGAAACAGTGGCTGACTTTATTTTTCTGGGCTTCAAAATCACTGCAGATGGTGATTGCAGCCACGAAATTAAAAGACGCTCACTCCTTGGAAGGAAAGTTGTGACCAACCTAGACAACATATTAAAAAGCAGAGACATTACTTTGCCAACAAAGGTCCATCTAGTCAAGGCTATGGTTCTCCCAGTGATCATGTATGGATGTGGGAAGAAGGCAATGGCACCCCACTCCAGTACTCTTGCCTGGGAAATCCCATGGGCAGAGGAGCCTGGTGGGCTGCAGTCCATGGGGTCGCTAAGAGTCGGACATGACTGAGCGACTTCACTTTCACTTTTCACCTTCATGCATTGGAGAAGGAAATGGCAACCCACTCCTGTTTTCTTGCCTGGAGAATCCCAGGGATGGGGGAGCCTGGTGGGCTGCCATCTGTGGGGTCGTACAGAGTTGGATACGACTGAAGCGACTTAGCAGCAGCAGCAGCAGCATGTATGGATGTGAGAGTTGGACTATAAAGAAAGCTGAGCACTGAAGAATTGATGCTTTTGAACTGTGGTGTTGGAGAAGACTCTCGAGAGTCCCTTGGACTGCAAGGACATCCAACCAGTCCATCCTAAAGGAGATCAGTCCTGGGTGTTCATTGGAAGGACTGATGGTGAAGCTGAAACTCCAATACTTTGGCCACCTGATGCAAAGAGCTGACTCATTTGAAAAGACCCTGATGCTGGGAAAGATTGAGGGCAGGAGGAGAAGGGGATGACAGAGGATAAGATGGTTGGATGGCATCACCGACTCAATGGACATGGGTTTGGGTGGACTCCGGTAGTTGGTGATGGACAGGGAGGCCTGGCGTTTTGCGGTTCATGGGATGGCAAACAGTTGGACACAACTGAGCGACTGACCTGAACTGAATGAACATTGGGGTGCATGTATCTTTTTAGATTAGTATTTTCTCCAGATATATGTCCAGGAGTGGGGTTGTTGGATCATATGGTAACTGTGTTGTGCTGTGCTTAGTCGCTTAGTCATGTCCAACTCTTTGCGACCCCATGGACTGTAGCTCACCAGGCTCCTCTGTCCATGGGGATTCTCCAGACAAGAATACTGGTGTGGGTTGCCATGCCCTCCAGGGGATCTTCCCAACCGTAGGATTAAACCCAGGTCTGCCACACTGCAGGCAGATTCTTTAACATCTGAGCCACCAGGGAAGGCTACGGTAACTCTACTTTTAGTTTTATAATGAGCTTCCATTGGAGAAGGAAATGGCAACCCACTCCAGTATTCTTGTCTGGGAAATCCAATGGACAGAGGAGCTTGGCGGGCTACAGTCCATGGGGTTGCAAAACAGTGGGACACAACTTAGCAACTAAGCAACAACAATGAACCTCCATACTGTTCTCCATAGTGTCTGTACCAATTTACATTCCCACTAGTACTATAGGAGGGTTCCCTGGAAAAATAATATTTTAAGAAAAGACGGTTCAACTCTACTGAGCATTGCTGAGGAAAGACCATTGGTGAGATGAGCAGAACTACCAAGGAGCACTGAAGTTGGCAGCCAGAATAAGGGTTGTAAAGCCAGTACAGGTAAGGTCAAAGTGACATCTAGCATGCTCAGTTCTTTCAAGAAGTCAGGCTGTAAAAAGGAAGAGAAAGATAGGCCTGTGACTACACAGAGGGACATGGGGCTAAAGAATAGCTTAAGTATTTGCATACTTAAATATTGATAAGAATGAGCTGGTAAAGATGAAGATGTTGAAACTACAAGTTAAATAATGGAGGGATAAAATTCAGGTGGAGGATATGACATTTCAAATGTTTCATCTGGTGACAGGGGAGGAAAGAAAGGAAAGGATGGACATAGATGCAGGAAGATTTGTAAACTGGGTTGAAGTTGATGGAAATCCCATATGATGGTTTCTCTTTTTATGTGTATAATACAGGGGTTAAGTTCACATGCTGATAATAAAGAGGCAGAGGAGGAAGGGCTTGAAGATTTAAGGGTAATGAATTAAGTTTAGAATAGCTCTCATGGGAAATAGGGAAGCAAATTGAGTGGGAAAACGTGGCAAGATTGCTGAGTACTGTGGAGAGCCAAGTGGAATGTGTGAGCATGAATTTACAGTTGTACCATTTGAGTTTAGATTCAGGGGAGAAGAATCATGGGGCTTATCTAGAGTTGGAGTCTTTCCAGGTAAATGCAGCCAATAAGCAAAGGGTCAAGGGATCAGGATATTAACATGATAGTAATCGAAATATGGAAGCAAGGAATCTAATCTAAGCAGGACGGCGCGGGGTGTGAAAAGAGCTGGAGACTGGTATATCAGGACAAAGAAAAGAGGTCAATGGCCTGGAGATCAAATGAGGTGGAAGAACAGTCACAGCCCAGAAAGGAGGAGGTGACAGACATTGGGGTGATCCCCAAGACGCCCACCTCTTGGTGTGCGTATCTTCTAAGTGATTCTCTTCCCTTGAGTGTAGGCAGGACCTGTGGCTGGCTCCCAAATAGTAGAGTACAGCAAAGGTGATGGGACGTACCTGATTGCATGTACATGATTACAATACACAAGACTGTAACGGTCCTTTGGGGGAGGACAGTCTCTCTCCCTTGCTGGCTTTGAAGAAATGGCTGCCATGTTGTGAGCTGACCTATGTCAAGGTCCATGTAATAAACAACCGAAGAGGACCTCTGGCCAGTAGTCAACAAGAAACTGAAGCTTTCGCTCCATGTGCCTGTAAGAAACTTAAAGTTGCCAGCAACTATATGTGCCACAAAGTGGCTCCTTCCCCAGTTTTGCCTTAGTTGGGACTGGAGCCCTGGTCAACACACCTTGATAGTGGTGCTGAGAGACTCTGAAGCTGAGCCTGTATTCCTAACTCATAGAAGCCATAAAACTCATGAATGTGTTTTAAGCTGCCCAGTTTGTGATGATACTGTTACAAAGCATGTATAATTAATAGAGAAGATGTGGTCAGAAAACCAGAAGTGATGACAAGCACAGGGAGTTATTTTAGGAGGAGGTGACAAGGGTGACCTGAAGAAAGGGGTCAGTGGAAATAAGAACAATTTAGAAAAATGGGTTGTGTTTTCTCTTCCACAAGGACACACATGTTGAACTTCAGACTTTAAAGAAACATGATAATAGCAGATACTGGGAACTCTGTCGCTGTTGTTTAGTCACTAAGTCATGTCCAACTCTTTTGCAACCCCATGGACTGTAGCCCACCAGATTCCATGGGATTTTCCAGGCAAGAATACTGGAGTGGGTTGCCATTTCCTTCTCCAGGGGATCTTCCCAACCCTTCCAGACTTGGGATCGAACCTGAGTCTCCTGCATTGGCAGGAGAGTTCTTTACCACTGAGCCACCAGGAAAGCCCATTGAGAACTCTTAGCAGTGTATATACAGAAAGATTCAGTCTCAGAAGATGAGCATAGCACTCAGACATCCGTGTTTAAGACATGACAATCATCACAGCCCAGCTCTTCTGGAATCATCACGGTGAACTCAGTGAGCGTCATCTTTGGGTACATCTGTGTTTGGACCACAGCTCTGTGGCTGACCTTCTTTCTACAAGGCCATGAGAAATTTTCTTCACCTCACTGAGTTTTTGGTTTTCACATGTAAAATGTATTCATTGTAGAGTTGCTAGGATGATGAAATGAGATGATAGATGCAAAACACTGCTCGTTGCCCCTAGCATAAAGGGCGGGCTCGAATATAGCTCTTTCCTGTGTTTCACAGAAGAAACTTCCATTTCCCAAAAATAATTGATCAAATGGGATTCAAAGACTGGAGGGAAATGTCACATAGGCAATCAAAGAGAGGAAGTTCTTAGAAGAATTTATACAAAAAAATAAAAATAGCCATTCATCTATATAATAAAAGAGCACCAAAGGAACTGAGAAATCCACTATGTTCCAGCAGAGATGAAGAAAGAGGAAAATCCTAGTTTTAAAAGAAATGAGATAAGGCTGAATTACAAACTTTTAGGACGTAACACTGAATTTCAGAAATATGATCTCATCCCTCCCCCCTCCCTCCCCGAGGAGACACTAAATCAATGTCCATGCCTCACAAGATCAGTACATTTTTGAAAGTTTCTTTTCCTATCTGTGAGTGAAGACTTTATTTTAGGACTATCATCCGGTGTCGTGCTGGCCTTTGGGTTGGTCTCACACGCTGAGCCTCTCACTTTTTCTGGAGGAAAATAAGACATTCTTTCTCAGGTGCTTGCTTATTAATCATGTTAAGTCATTCTTTAAAAGCAATAAACAATGCACATGTGGTAATTAGGACAGAATTATTTTTCAAGGGAAAATAAAGTCTGGCTTAATATGTTTTGGATTCATGTTTCCAACAATATAACCACAATTCTCTGCCCCTTTACCAAAAAGAAAAAAAAATCATCTGTTTTAAAGGATATGGAATCCTGACACTGGAGTTCATTTACACTGGTAACTACCCAGATCTATTTCAAGAACTAGTTGATATTTGAGAGTATATTTTCAGATATTTTAAATAGAAAAATCATATTTTATTTAAGGTAAACAAACCAAAACATCAAAACTCTTTTGGAAACTAAAGTCTTATGAAATACAAATAGATTTTAAAATTAGAAATCTTTGTCTTATATCCAACATTCTAAATTTATACATGTAAAAATATCTGTAATGTCTATAAATGCCCAGGTGTTTACAACTATTAATAAATGAAAATGTTTGCAGAATTTCATGCCCTTGAGCAGGGCATAAAATTTAGATATATTTCTAATAAAGAACTGAAGAATTTCCTTACAAGTAAGCCACCCATTTTGAAAATAAAAGGATACATGCAATTCATGGAATTTTGAATAACACAGAATTTGTGGTCTCAAACCACACCACACAATAACTTTTTAACTATTTCAGATTCTATCAAATCAGACATGTTGTTGCCTTAGATGTAATGATTTCTTTGGCCCTAAATTGTAAACGCGGTTTTCGTTTGAGTCTGTCAGAACATTCTTTCACAAATATCAGTCCCCTTCCAGACCATAAGACTACTGAAAATTCACATTTTAAACTACATGATAAAGTTTTGTAATGTAGTATTTCCTCCAGGACAATTATTTATAAGATAAAGTTTCAAATGTTTATTTAAAAATGTTTAAATAATCATACATTTAGGTTTGATCTAACTAAACTCATATTGTTCTCATCTCTCACATTTTCAAAGAAATGTTTGCCAGATTGTAAAATTGCCAAAATTGTAAACAATTCAGTATCTTTGAAGATTAATTCTGCATCTTGATTAAGGTAGCCTGTTTTGAATAAATAAGTCCTTGTATTTGTACATTACTCAAATTAAGAACATTCAGAAATAGAGCATGGTTTCATTCAATCATTAGTAAACATCCATTTGCATATGTTGTTTTGGTGGCTTGGTTGCCAAACATTCTGCTAAATGATAAATAGGTACTCACTGAGGAATTAAACTTTCCTACAGGGTGGTCTTGATTTGAGGCAAAGCCAGAAAATTAATTCTTAGTTTCCAAAACACCTAACGCATACAAAAGTAATTAATTCTATAGCTGTGTGGGCTTTCAATTCTGTGAATTTATAATGTCTTCCATATTTTATTAATTGTTTACATAGTTAAGGTATTATTATGCTTTCTCACATCATTTATATAGAGTTGAGATACAAATGAGTTAATTTATTTGATGTAATCATTAATTACTGAATCATCTCAGTTGTGATCGCTCTGTTTATGAGGTAATTTCATGATGCAGACTGTTTTCCATTATTTTATAATTAAGCACCATTTCTGCACACCCTTTGGTCCCATTAGCTCACCCTTCCATTCCATTGAAAGAAATTATATCAGCAAATTACACCACGGCAGCTGATTCAGGTACTAGAAGAAATTGACATTTACTAATGAAAAAAAACCTAGCATGAACTATAAAAATAACAGTTTAAGTCACCACCATTAAACAAGGCTATTTTTTAAGAATAAATTTGAATTGATGAGATTCAATTTCATTGGACAGAACTCCCAGCATCATGAGAAATGAACACGAGTGATTCCTGCGGCAGGCACCCTGGGAATGTCCACCTCAGTTCAGCCCTCTCACTGACACAGACTCCAGTCATTATGCAGATTGCAAATCAGTGTCGGGGATCCTCAATGTGCTCGATGTAAGAGACAGGGCTAGTCATAGCCCCTGCAACTGTGGCCGGCACAGTGAATGTTGGAGATAGAATCCATCTGATCCAGACATGATTCCATCACTCCATTTATGATTCAGATATGATTAAGGACCAGTTGCAGATATTTAGTAAAGACCAACTATCTGTATGGAAACTCATGTAAATGCCACCAGCTAAATTGATGCTGCTGCATTTAGGAAATTTCTCTCTAGCAATAAAATTTGATTCAGTTGAATTGAATAAGTAAATATAAAAATGTAAAGTATAATGAATATGGTATAATTTAGTCTTTAAAAGTTATTTTATAATGAATTACATTTAGCTAAATAATCATAATGAATTATGAATAAATCAAACATAAATGGAATAGAATTCCAAGTAATTATAATCATAAGGGGAACTGAAACCCCAAAAGGTTGACTGAAAAGAGGAAATCAAACAGGAAGTATGGGTGGAAGGGCTTTGTGTTCTTATTAGCCTTTCCATATTGCTTTATTTAAAAAGTTGTATAGATATTTCTTTTCTTTAAAAAGCAAAATGTTTCACTTAAGATGTCAGTAAATTTATTATGATGAGTATGCTTATTAAGATGTTACAATATATATTCTTGGTAGATTTTTATTAAACATGAACCTAAATAAAACATATAGATGAAAATAAAAAATTATAAAATTATAATTCAATTTCATATGAGTTAATGAATTAAATCATAGCTATTTACATATACATAATAATTTGAAGAAAAATATTATGGGAAGGAAGCTTGAAATGGCAACACAACCAAGGCAAACAATATACTTGTTTGGCAAATTTATAAACAATACATTTTAAAATGTAACTTTTTTCACCATACCAAAAAAAAAGGCCACAAAAAGGTAACAATGTGAGGAGATGAATGTGTTAACTTCATTGTAGCAATTACTTCACAGTGCATATATATTAATATATACATGAAACTATCACGTCACACCTTAATATCTACAGAATTTTTGTTAATTTCTACTTCAATAAAGCTAGGGGAAAAAATGTAACTTTGCTGTCTTCCAAAAGTCACTGCCCCCTTATCCTGTATTCCTTCCCTGGGTTTCTTGCCCTAAAGTCAATACTCCTGGGGATGGCCTTGAGATACCACATTGCCATTGTTGATGTGGTCAAAGACACGGGGATTTTTCTTTATTTATAAATAGTCTGCCAGTTTTATTGAGATATAATTGACAGACAGCACTGTGTAAGTTTAAGGTATACAGTGTAATGATTTGATTTACATATATTGTGAAATGTTAAGATGTTCTGTTTCTTAAAAGCTTAGGTGTTATTGCTATGAAAATAATCCTGCCATCTGCCTCTGTATCAGCAGCTCATCCCTCATTTCCCATAAGTATTAAACCAACATCTTATAACTTTGTCTATCTCAAGATGAATTCTATTTTAGAAAGGTTCAAGCACTTATAAAGTGAAAGTGAAAGTCACTCAGTCATGTCTGACTCTTTGCAACCCTATGGACTACACAGTCCATGGAATACTAGGCCAGAATACTGGAGTGGGTAGCCTTTCCCTTCTCCAGCCGATCTTCCCAACTCAAGGACCGAACCCAAGTCTCCTGCATTGCAAGTGGATTCTTCACCAGCTGAGCCAAAAGGGAAGCCCAAGAGTACTGGAGTGGGTAGCCTATCACTTCTCCAGCAGATCTTCCCAACCCAGGAATTGAACCAGGGTCTCCTCCTTTGCAGGTGAATTCTTTACCAACTGAGCCAAAATAGAAAGTAAGTGACAGTTAGGTAAAGCAGGGACCAGATGATAAATGTTCTTGTATATCTTTGCTCTAAAATTTGGATTGTATTCTGAATTCACTAAGAATCCACTAAAGAATTTTAAGCAGGGAAATCATATAAAATGATTTGGGGTACACAAAAATCTATTTAGTGGTAGTGCATATAGAAGGGTCAAGTTAAGGGAAAAAAATTAAAGGCGTGGAAACCTTAAGAAGTTGCTGCAGTAAAGCTGGTAAGAAATGTAAGTCCCTAATACTGGACCTAGGCAATGACTGTCAATAACTCACTGACTGTCAAAACCACTACATGAGAGGTTATAGGGGTTTGTTAATGGATAATTTGTATTATAACACACTAAGCCACTGAAAAATCTTATCGTTACAAAAAGAGAAACAACCACATATTGTATGTCCCCCAATATGGCAACTTAAGAGCCATCTGTGGATCATTCTTACAAAGATTCTAATGAAGCTTCTAGATCTAAATGTGAGTTTAGGGAAGTTCTGTTTATCAAGGCAGGAGGTACAGGTGGGTGGAAGAGATACAGAAGTGAAGAAGGCAAGTTTAGTTTGGAGTATACTGAGATAAAGGTGAATATTCACATGCAAATGTTCAATAGGTATAGTAAGCAGAGAAGAGGCTCAAGGATATAATCTAGAGTATAAAACCATGTAAAGAGACAGAAAGAGAAAGTGAAGACTCAGGAGTAATATCCAGATAAATAAGGGAAAAAGCAGTTGAGGCTGGAATACCTGAAACAAGAAAAGACAGGGAAAGGGTGTCAGGAAAAGGGATTGGTCAGTAGTGTGAATAAAGAATTAAATGTGGACTTCTCTGGTGGTCCAGTGGTTAAGAATTCACCTGCCAATGCAGGAGATACAGGCTTGATTCCTGGTCTGGGAAGATTCCACATGCTGCAGGGCAATGAAGCCCATGTCTCCAACTACTGAAGCCTGCACGTCCTTGAGCCCATGCTCTGGAATGAGAGAAGCCATGGCAATGAGAGGCCCACACACTGCAACTTGAGAGTTGCCCCCACTCTCTGCAACTAGAGAAAATCCATATGCAGCAACAAAGACCCAGCACAGCCAACAATAAATAAATAAATAACATTTAAAAAAAAAAATCCTGCAACCAATCCTTTGGTTCTCCCAAGACAGGTACCCCTGCAAAAAAAAAAAAAAAAAAAAGAATTAAATATAAGTTTTAGACAAAAAATAATCTTTAGCTTTAATACTAAACAGCAACTGGTGCCAGGTTAAGATTACAAACTGAGCATATGATTTTATCTTCTCTTGTTTCTTGGATCCTATTAAAAGAAGAATATACCAATTTAAAGGGGAAGGGTAAACAGAAAGCAGTGAAAAGAACTGGAGGAAGTTCATCAATGAATGAACTCTTGCAATGCAGTTCTAGGGGGTGGAAAGTGAGAGGAGGAGGGGAGCTCAATAAATGAGCTAGGAAAAGACACAGCCCAGAATAACTATGGAGGGGCCGCAGTCAAGGAGGGAACCATTCTGCCTCTCAGTGGAGGGAGGGTTATAGACTCAGGATGACAGGTGTGATAGGCAGTAGGGTACAACACGGGGCTGAAAACAGGAGCACTTATTAAAAGCCTGCTGCTGATTTCCCCATCCTTATATTCAGAATACACAGTGGCCAGGTGTTAGCCTCTGGGCAAAAAAAAGTAGGAGAAGGGCTTGCTGTGTGTTTTCTAAATAAATTTAGCACACTGTCTAATGTAAACAAAAGAACTAACTGTTGCTGATGGAGTACAAGGAGAAAAACATTCTGAGAGTCAGGGTTCCCCAGAGTAATCGCAGAGGAGGGAAGAAGGCCTGGGTACGGCTCTTGAAACAGAAGGTGGTGGACAGAGTCGAAAGAGCTTGATATAAGAGGAAACATGAATGCAATTCATTAACATCACTACTCACAACGAAGAGCAAAGATGGAAAAAAAACCCTGAAATAAACACCTGCCAGTTACTTTGTGAGGGTATAGATTACATGAAGCAGTAGGTCTAGGGAGGCAGAGCAACATGGTCACTGGCTGACCATAAGAAACTGAAAAGAAATAAAAACAGTCACCAAGTGTAGGTTATATTTTAAAGAAACTGCATTGGTTATCAAAAATCTCACCAAAAAAAAGATAAGACTTCTTCTAGATCATCTAACTAAGATGGAGTAGGAGGGACCATTTAGAACACCCTTCCTGAAACAACTAAACAGTTAATATTATATTACTATAACAATGAGGACCAAAAAAATAGAGAAGAGCTTTCAGGCACTGCATATCAACTTACTAAGCAGGGGACACTGGTCCCTGAGAGAAGGAAAACAAATAATATGAGCCCCATGACAGTTCCAGCTGACTGCCCAGACAGATTTTCCAGACTGCGGTGCAAAGAAGGAGAATCCAAACAGAGCCAGGCAGTAACCTCGAGCTGAGGAAAGACGCACGGAGTCTGGAGCGGCCAGGAGCTGGAGTTCAAAAAGCAGAGTCCTGGGGAGAAGACAGCTGTACAGAGAAACAGCTGTGGAGATCCACAGGGGATACGCCCTCAAGGTTTCATATGTAGTAGCATATGCCTACAGAGAAGTTACCTGAGGAAAAGGAAAGAACCACTTAAAAGGAACTGATACTCAGAACTCAGACAGGTCCAAGAACAGTGCGTGTTCCAAGCAGCCAGAGGGAAAACACAACTCAAGGAAAATCAGGCAGGGTATTTACAGTCGTATTACCTCAGGAGTGGAAGAAATTAGCCTTAGATTAAAGGTGGTTCTGGTTTCACCTAACAAGATTTAACAGGAGGTTTGAAAAGACAAAACTGTTACCAAGTGACTTAAAACCAAACTTCAGAGCAAAGTTCAAGAATTTTTATAAGGATGTAGTACTAAGCATCTAACAAGGTAAAAATCACAAGGTTTGGAAGTTAACAACAAAAAAATTATCAGGCTTACAAAGAAGTAGGCTAATATAAGCCATAGAAGGAGAAAAAACAATGAATAAACACAGTTCCAGAATTTGCATGGATGACAGAATTGTCAGATTAGGACATTAAAAGTTACTATAATTATATTCCTTATGTTCAAGAATATAGGGGAAAGATTAAGTGAGTATAGTGCATATTTGAAAGACTTTTTTAAAGACCCAAATCAAACTTTTCAAGATGAAAAATGGGATGACTGAACTAGAAAATACCCAAGATGAGACAGCAGCAGATTAGATACTGCAGAAATAAAGATTAGTGAACTTGAGGATGTAGAAACCAAAATGAAATATAGAGAAAGTAGAGACTAAAAAAAAAAGAGAGAGAGAGAAATTAAGAGTGTCAGTGGGCCATGGGATGCTTTAAAGATGCCTGATAAGATATATTTTTAGAGTCCCCAGAGGAGAGGAGATACTAAAGACATAATGGCCGGAAATGTTTCACATTTGATGAAATCCAAGAAGCTCAACAAGTCCCAAGTACAAGAAACATGAAGAAAATTACGCAAAGGTGTAACAGAATTAAGAAGATTATATTCACTGATAAGGGGAAAAACCAGAGAATTAAAACAGATTATAAACAAAAAACAAAATAAGGATGATAACAAGTTCTCTTTGGAAAAATATAGTTAAGGCAATAGAGCAACATCTTTAAAGTACTTAGGGGAAAAAAAAACAGCCCTGTCAACTTAAAGTTCTATACCCAGCACAAATGTCTCTCAAAAAACCAAAGGCAAAATACTTTGTCAGACCAAAGCTGAGTCACCACGTTCAGACTCTAACTATAAGAACTGTCAACACATGTTCTTCAGTCAAAATGAAAATCATAGCACAGAGAAATATGTATCTGTACTAAGGAATGAAGAATATCAGAAATTATAATTATGTGGATAAATATGAAAGACTTTTATCCCAATTTTTAAATCTGACAAAAAAAAAATCTGTCTAAACAGCAATGCACACCAAGGTTTATAACATATGTGGAGAATATGTACAAAGTCTAGGAGAGGAAAATATAAGTATACTGCTAAGGCTTTTATAGTATCCATGACATGGTATCATATTAACTGAAGATACACTATGATAAGCTAGAACTACTCCAAACTCTAAAGTAACCATCGAAAAAAGTAAAAGGTATAGCCAATAAGCCAAAGACAGAGAAAAATGGAATAAATCAAAATATCCAATCCAAAAGAATTTTAAAAGAACCAAAAAATAGAAGAGACAAATAAGCAAACTGGTGACAAATCTTAAACCCAACTGGATCAGTAATCACATCCAATGAAAAGGGTCTAAACACCTCAATGAAAAATCAAAGGTTATCACAGTGACAGAAACAAACAAAACTCAACTATACACTTCCTACAATAGATGCATTTTAAATATAAAGACAGAAATAAACCAAAAGTAAAAGGATGGGAGGAAAGTCTGTTAACACTAATCAAAAGAAAGAGTGGCTATATTAATAACAAAGTAAATTTTGTAGCAAAGATTATCACCAAGGATAAAAGAAGATACTTCATAATGACAAAAGGAAAAATTCATGAGGAATACATAACTGTCCTACATGCGTATATGCTCAGTTAACGAAGTTTCAAAATGCGTGAAACAAAGACTGATAGAACTCCAAGAAGAAATAGAAAAATACATAATATATTCAGAGCTATCTCAGTAACTGATAGAACAAGCAGCTGAAAAATCAACCAAAAACAGAAAACTGAACACTAACAAAACAACTTAACATTTATAGAACACTCTGCCCAACAACAGCAAAGTATTTATTTTTTTCCATTGTACACAGAATGTATATCAAGTTAGGTCATTTTCCCATCCATAAAAAAGTCTCAAAAAGTTGTTAAAAGAATCCATTCATACAGATTATGCTCTCTGACTATAATGGAACTGAATTCGAATCAATAACATAAAGGCTTAAAAAAAAAAAACCCCAACTATTTGGACACTTCTAAATAAACTATACTGTCCAGAAGAACTCAACAGGAAAATCAGAAAGTACTTTGAACTGAATGAAATTGAAAGCACATTTCAAATCTGTGGGATGTGGCTAAAATCAGTACTATGGCAAAATGTATATTGCTAATCACATACATTAGAAAAAGATGAAGGTCCCAAATTAATGACCTCAGGCTCCATCATAAGCAACTAGATAAATCAGAGCAAATTAAACCCAAAGCAAGCTGAAGAGACTAAACAATAAAGATCAGAAGGGAAACCAACTAAATTAAAAAAAAAAAAAAAAACAGAAAAACAATTGAGAAATTTAATGAAAGCAAGAACTAGTTCTTTGATAAAATTGATAAACCTCCAGCCACACTGATCAGGAAAAAAGACAGATGACACAAATTGTCAATATTAGGAATGAGAGAAGTGACATTACTACAGGTTCTATAGAATGAAAAAATAACAAGGCAATATTATGGACAACTGTATGTCAACAGATGAAATGGACAAATTCCTTGAAAAACGTGGGCTACTAGAGTTCACAGCTGCCCCTTCTCCAGAGCATTGTTATGGCAGAATGGCACCTATGTACCTGAGGGCTTATGTCCCAATAGAAGGCAACCAGCAAATAATAACCAACACAAGGGTTAAAAAAAATCATCCCACCTCACCCTTGCCTCAGGTAGAAACCAGTTCTGTAGTGCAATTCATGCTTCAGTAGGATTAGAATGAAGCTAGGTTCCAGTTTATATCTTCAGCTTCATCCTGACCTAGCCGTGTTCCCCTGCCTTATCCAGCTTCCCTCACTATCCTTTCCTGACAGTTCTCCTTCAGTAAATCACTTGCCATGGATCCACATCTTGAGCCCTGTTTATTGGCAACCTGACCTGAGACAGGGCATGGGAGGGAGGCTGGAAGGCAAAATGACAAGAGCGGAGACTTGCTCCTTCCTCCTTCCTTGGCGTTCCTGTCTGAATCACCCCGGTGATGACCCCTTATCTTGGGTTAAGCAGTATATTGTGCACCCCCCCAAAGATGTTAAAGACCTAACCCCCAGTACCTCTGAAGTTGGCTTTAATTGAAAAGAAGGTGTTGGCAGATGCATGAGTTAAGATGAAGTAGACTTTAATCCAACATGACTGGTGTCCTTATAAAAGGGGGAAATATAGACTCAGAGACAGACATGCTTGGAGGGAATACGATGTGAAGACACAAGAAGAACGCCACCTACAAACCAAGTAAAGGTACACCTGAGCCTGCCAGAACCAGGAGAGAGCCCCAGAACAGAAGGAACAAACTCTGCCCTCCCTCTGATTTCATTTTGTGAGCAAATACATTTCTGTTGCTCTAAGCCACATAGATTGTGGTACTTTGCTATGGCAGCCTAGAAAATGAATGTGCCCTGTCAGTGGCAGTTCCAGCCTTGCTTTTTCCAAGAATGCCCACAATCAACTTCACGTCCCCATCCTGGAGGTTCCCACCCCAGGGTTCCTTTGTCTGCTTCCAGGTTTTGGTAATTCCAACTTCTCTTGTTCCCCAATCCCTAGGGATGGGAGGGGCTTCCTGCAATCACTATTTTACTTAAATAATCTTTCTTTTTTCAGTTTCCGAACACTCACTTAACTACTTCCTTGTATTTAATTTGCTCTGTAATAGGAAACAGCTATTATTTATTTAATAATTAACATATAGAGTTTATTTCCAAGTGATAACCGTTTCATTCGGAGGAAAAGCCAAAGTCGATAACACAGTTTGTAAAATCCTACACAATGCAGGGCTCTGGGCTGCCCCATATTGCCTGCCCTCATTTCTTCTCATTTCCTCTGTCACCCACTCTGCTCCACCTGCACTGCTCTCTCTGCTAATCCTTAAACATACCAAGCATGCTTGCTTTATGGCCTTTGACTTGCTGTTCCCTGTACGTACAGACATCCGCATGCATGTAGCCCACTCTGCTCTAATATCTATTCCCCAGTCTCTGCCTGTACCTCAGGAGACACCTTTCCTGACAACATACCCGCGGTATCCCTAGGGGAATGGTTCTAGAACCTTCGCTATCAGAATCCACATGCTGAAGTCCCTTATACAAAATGGCATCATATTTGCATATAATGCACACACATCCTCCCATATATATGTTATACTTATTATACTTACTATACTTATTATACTTATACAATGTAAACGCTATGTAGTCATATAAATAGTCATCAGTGCAAGGCTAATTCAAGTTTTGCTTTTTGGAACTTCATGGAATCTTTTCTAGTATTTTCAATGGCAGTTAATTGAACCCCCAGATGCAGAACTTGTAGATATAGAGGACTGACTGTAAACAGTAAGTCCCCTACATACGAACCTTCAAGCTGTGAAGTTTCAAAGATGTGAAGGTGCATTCCATCAGCATCAGGTGTGAGTGAAACGGCAGCTTGCCCTTGGTCACCTGCTGCTGAAGACCCTTCAGCTCTACCATCTCCCACCCCCCTCCCTCCTCCAGGAACTCTTCTTGCCTGTTCACTCGATGCCAGCCCCTGTGTGACAGCCACTGGATTGTACTACTGTACTTTCCAAGGTACTGTAAGATCAAAATGTTTTCTTAAGATCAAAGACCAAAACGGTCTCTTATCTTTTGTGTTTGTTTTTATGTATTATTTGTGTGAAAAGTATTACACATCTATTACAGTACAGTACTACATAGCCAATTGTGTTAGTTGGGTACCTAGGCTCACTTTGTTGGACTTAAATTGGAATTACAAATGCACTCTTGGAAGGGAAATCGTTCGTATGTAGAGTCTTACTAAATAAAATTATTATTTTTCTCAGCCCCTGTACTCTTTTCCCATGACCCCCTTCCTCTACAGCACTCAGCATTTTCTAGCATGTTCTGTAACTACTTGTTATCTGCCTCCCGCAATGGAGCAGAGCACCATGAAAGGAGCTTTGCTCACTGTTTTGTCCCCAGTGTCCAGGGCAGGATCTGGCATGTGGCAGGTGCCAACTTTTGAAAACAACTGAATGACTAGAGCAAAACCCTACCAACAGCCCTATCGATGATTGTCATCAGTGAACTTGAACTACAATTGGTCTTTAATGTTTAAAGGACTTGTATTTGTTCACCATCCTTCCTCAGGGGACTCACATTTTAGTGACAATGTCTCCTGAAATTCCTTGGCAAGGGTGCACTTTAAGTTGTGTCTTCCCTCCTGTTTTAACAATTCAAAATTTTTATAATGCAAATATTTTCTCTATTGAAAACCTTTAAAAAGCATTGGGTCAAACAAGATTGGACCATCAGCAGCATTTATCAGAAGTCAGCACCCAATGTACTGTAAGCCTGTATAAGACTGTGCTGGAGTGATCAAGAAGGAAATGCAATTTCTGCCCTCATGGAGTTTACAGTCACATGGATATTCAGTTCCCACGTATGAAAAAAACCTCGGAGAAGTAACAGTGCACAAAAGAAAACAAAGAAAATAAGTGCTGATTAGAGGAGAAGCAATGGCTGAAGTGCCGTTAGAACTAAAATTCCTAGAAAGAAAGTGAAGTCACTCACTCTTTTCGAGTCCATGGGCTGTAACCTACCAGGTTCCTCCATCCATGGGATTTTCCAGGCATGAATACTGGAGAGGGTTGCCATTTCCTTCTCCAGGGGATCTTTCCAACCCAGGGATTGAACCCGGGTCTCCCACATTGTAGGCAGAACACTCTACCCTCTGAGCCACCAGGGAAGTTGAGTGAAAAGCCAGAATTTAAAGAAGTTCAACAAGGATAAGGTATTTGTAAAAGGAAATGACAAATGCATGAATGAAACTTCACTAGTTTCCTGGAGTCTATAAACTATGCTGAGTTTGGCCTGTAGCCTCTCCTATCTTAGCTGTCTACTTTATTTTGCTATTTATTCTGCCTTCCCTTAAATGTATCATATTCTATTCTGAATTCAAAGGTTTTTTTTTTTCATTGAAATACAGTTGATTTACAATGTTTGTTGCGCTAGTTTCAGGAAAGTGACACAGCAAAGTGATTTAGTTATACATAAATATATATGTGTATATATATTTTCATTTTCTTTTCTAATAGAGGTTATTACAAGATATTGACTATAGCTCAGGGGTGGGGTGCTTCCCAGGTGGCACTAGTGGTTAAGAGTCTGCCTGCAATGAGGAGACATAAGTGACACAGGTTCGATTCCTGGGTTGGGAATTTCCCCTGGAGGAGGGCATGGCAACCCATTCCAGTATTCGTGCCGGGAGAATCCAATGGACAGAGGAACCTGGCGGGCTACAGTCCACAGGGTCACAAAGGGTCAGACAGGACTGAAGCACCTTAGCATGCACGTACCTTGTACTACACAGTAGGTCTTTGTTGTCTATTTCACATATAGAAGTGTGTATCTGTTAATCCCAAATTCCTAATTTATCCCTGCCCCCTGGTCCTCTCTGGTAACCATAAATTTGTTTTCTATGTCTGTGAGTCTATTTCTGTTTTATAAAGAAGTTCATTTGTATCATTTTTTAGACTCTACATATAAGTGATATGACATTTGTCTTTCTCTCTCTGACTTACTTCACTTAGTATGATAATCTCTAGATCCATTCAAGCTGCTGCAGATGGCAATGTTTCATTCTTTTTCCTGTACTTTAAATGGCAAGGAGGACTCACTTCACACACTCCTTCCAATTCATCCTCGGGTCCCAGCTGAAATGTCGTTTTCACAGAAAGGCTCCTTCCAGCCACTTAATCTGAAATAAATGTGCCTTGTTATTCTCCATCTTAGCATTTCTTTCATAGCCTTTACTGTAACTATTTAATCACAAGTTCATTTGTGACCTTATCATTTCTCTTCCTTACTAGATTATTGCGGATTCCGAGGTGGTGCAAGTAGAAAGGAACCCATCTGCCAACGCAGGAGATACAAGACATGGGTTCAATCTCTGGATCTAGATTATTAACTACTAGAAGCAGAATGTTTCCATTATTTTTCATTACTGGATACATATTGTGTAGTATAGTGCCTGGCACTTTATATTTGTTAAAATAGAATTAAATAGCACATATTTCTGTGAAGTCCAGAAATCCGTATATAAAACCGATTCAAATACCCCAAATAGTTCTATTTTAAACATTTACCCATTTAAACTGTGCTAACTTCTGATACATAGACAATGGTATCTACTTAACTGTATATACATACATGTATAAATGTATACATAATTTCTATATATGGTAATATTTTGAGCTTCACCTATGAAATTAATTTCAATTGGGGTCAAACATTTCATCTTTTGCAAATCACCTAATTTGTTCATGAAAATCTTGAATCCATCTGAGGTAAGGAATAGAATCTCACATAGGACTGGGGTATGGGATTGGGATGGTCAGACATGCCACTAGACCATACAGGGTGCATAGAAAAAGAAGCCACATCATATGGCCAGGCACCAAAAAACTAGGCTTGGTGAATGGAGCAGGATTTCAGCTCCCAATCCCTGCCTCAGCCGGATGCCCTGTGCTGGGTGCAACCTACATGTAGGTGGCAGTCCTAGAGAGATAGCTCAGTAGTGGTGCAAGCAAATGGTGATCTGGCCACACTGTACAGCTCCATTCCTTGACAGACGGATTGAACTTGTCTGAAGCAGTTTGGTTGGGTAGGGGTCTTCTCACCACTTCTGATGATTCAGCTGAAGGAGATCACCCTGATGAAAAAAAAGTCCATTTCTCAGGTTCAAGTTCACAGATGGTTGGGCAGCCTCCAGGAGGGCTTTCATGGTTTACTTTCAGAAAACAGCTCAATCAATAGCTTGATTCTTTAAAAAAAAAAAAAAAATGCTGTTGATCTGGTTATAGATGAGTTTGCTATTTCCCTCTGCAAAAAATGAATCAGAAGTTAGTTCACTTGTATAACACTGTTTGGTGACTATTTGGAAATTCTATCAGTGGCACTGAAAATAAATGCAACTAACTCATCAGTGACCCAAATTATGGATTGGCGTGACTAACAGCAGATGGGATCAATTCTAGCTCCCATGGATCAAGAAGGAACAACTGTGTCTCATTTCAGCAATCATTTATAAACTATCTTTAACTTAGGGTCTCAGTTTATGATATCCGCATAATTTTCTTAAAACCAAAATTAATTTACCTTTAAATGTCCTTAGTCTTTAAACACAAACCGTAGGTAAGGCCTGTTCCAAAAATTCATCACTTGGGGTGGGAGCTCAAACCACGGAAATAGAATTTTTAAAGGATTTTTTACTTTGGAAAACCAACATAACACTGGTATTTGGGAATAAAACCTTAAATAGTGGAAAGCAACCTAGACTGGGTCTCTGGTTTTTAAACACCTAATTAGACGAGATTGTGCAAATGACTTAATCTCGACAGGATTCCTTTCCAGATTTGTTTATTAAATAAGAGTTTAAAGTCTTAAAGTCTTTATAGCTCTATGATTTATTTTCTATTAAAAAGTCTTCAACGGGGCAGGGAGAATGTCAGATAAAGTAGTCTGTGGGATCACAAGGAGCATTTGGGATCACAAGTATACAGAAGTCTTGTGTATACAACAGCCCCTGGGAGAAATGTTAAGTACGTCATAGGAGCACTTACAGGGAGCTCAGGACTGGATTCCACAGCCCAGCAGATTCTTGTCAGTTATTCTGTCACCTCTTTTGGGAAAAACCTAGTTCCACTAGCAAATCCAGGCCCTGGAAGAGAAAGGGGCAGAAGCCCTATCTAGCCACTGCGACCACTTTAACAATAATTGATCAGTTATCCACACCCATTGTCACGGAACTCTCACATTAGCTTGGCCAAGTCTGTGTTGGAAAAGTGAAGCAAATCCAAACATGGCGAACGTTCCTCCATTGCCAAAATGAGAAAACTGCCTCATCTCCTCTTCAGAACCCCTGTACCAGAAAATGAACTCCCCTTGTTAAACACTCAAGTGGGCAGAAAGCACATTTTGTGATGCAGCTTCGTAGAGATTCCTTCTGATGCCGATTTGGGGGGGATCAAGTTAATGTCACGTCTCCGCGCTCGATAAGGCACAGATCACTTCAGACTTTGTCCAGTTAGGGGGAGGGAAGAGGCTCCTCTATTTAGGTACACTGGGAAAGTAGCTCATCCAACCCCTTGACGCGCGCAAACCTACTACTAATTCTTTCTCCAGGGCGGGAGAAAGATTCCTGCGGGAATCTCCCCAGGATTTTTTCTTTTTCTTTTTTTTTTTTCCATTTAAAACGAACGCTGATCCCAATGCCCGCTTCTCCCCCGCTCCTCCACCTGGGGTATTCCTCGGTTCTCCAGAAAGCGCCAGCGGGGCCCAGCTACGCTCCAGGGCACAGGTGGGGCCAGGGAAAGGGGCGTCCGGGCCCAGCCCGCCCAGGACCCAGGTGGGAGCAGTTCCCCCAGGAGGCCCCGACACCCCACCCCGCGCACAGGCGCTTGTGCCACTTCGGGCGCGAGCAGGACTTAGGAGAGGTGCATCTTCTCGGCACAGTCTTCAAACCATCTGCACATTCTCAGAGGCTTGCAGCATCGGGGCTGTATCCCCGCCTCTCAATGTGACCCCAGGAAGGTCTGTACCGGCGTGAGCTTCACACTGCAAAACGCCAGGGGATGGAGGAGTCGCGCGGGCCGGGGTTGGGGGAAAGGGGCCGAGAAGCTCCCCCACAACTCCAACCCACTCGGCTCACCCTCCCTCCGGGGCCAGGGGCGGGTCGGAGCCGGGGTAGGGGAGGCCCTGGAAGGGTCCCCTCCTTCTCACCTCCCTCCGCCTGCTCTTCCTCACTTTCTCCAGGCGCCTCTGCGCGGGGTCGTGCGGAGGGGCTGCGTGAGGAGCGAGGAGTGGACGGAGAGCCGCCGGGCCGCGCGCCCCGGTCCGGAGCGGGCCGGGCCGGGGGGACCAGAGCCGTGCACGGCCCGCACCCCACTCCACCCCACCCGGCCCGAGCCGGGCGGCGCGGCCCGGCGGCGGCGCGGACGCCCGCGCCCTCGAGGCTGGCTCCGAGGGCTCCGCCGGGCCCTCGCCTCCGCCCGCCGCCGCGGCCCCTCCCCGCCGCACCCTAGAGGCCGCCGGGGCCGGGGGACGCGCTCGCGCCCGGGCCGCCCCCTCCCCTCCCCCAGCCCGGGCGGGGGCGCGCGAGCAGCGGTGACGTCAAGGGGCGCGCGGTGGC
>NC_083685.1:56775000-56780000 GCF_033118175.1 Dama dama
CTTACTGGACTGCCATGTGATAAACAAACAGAACACAGTTGAACAGTATTAATATTGAATAGATCTGGTGAGGTCTGACAGAGTATGGACAAGAAAAGACATTTAAAGCATTCTTGGAATGCAAATTCTAAGTGTCTGGTGTACGCTTCCTTTTGGAAAACTTTAACCATTTAAGCAATTGTCATTTAAATAAAATGATAAAAATAAAAATGTAAGCACAATTTTAATTATTAATAAAGTTTCTGCATATTGTAGACAGTTACAACTCATCATATACATATATGTACACACTTTTTTTTCTGAAACAGGGTAGCTTCTACTGGACTTTTAATTACTACATGTTAAAATTTCAGCACGTCTTGTGTGCAGCTTTGTTTTTTCTTTTAGTTGCTTTGCTCTTTCAGATCCAAATTCTGTGATCACCTAGAATATCTTTATCCTAAAAAAACAGAAGTCATATGAGTCACTCAGTTTACTCAAATTAGAACCTGAACTTGCGATGAAATACTTGCTTTAAGCAGTGATCTAGTGTTTAAAATGTTAATTTCAGTTCATAGTTGTAAAGAAATAAGTGTAAACACAGTTATATAAACTGGGAGAATGAAATTTTTATATGAAATTCTACCTCATTATGGTGTTTTTAATATGAGAAATCAATGCTTAATTTGATAGTACTATATTTCATGTATCAAATATTCTGCTGATATTCTGTTCCTTAGAGGAGGTCCTGAAATCAGTTTTTTAAACTTAGTTCTAGACACTGAGATCTATTTTACGTGCAAATTGCTAACCTCAATGAATCAGTAGCTGTCAAATTAGTCTTATTGATATAAAAGACATAATAATACTGTATGCCCCTTTTTCATTAAAACTCATTAAATACTATACAAAAACACTTTTACTAAAGTCTTGTGTTTATTCGTACATATACCTGAGGAGCTAGTTAGAAAATTTTTCCTGGCTAAGATATAAAGAATAATAAAAGTTGGTCTTAAACCTGTTTTACTCAGCTTCAGGTATTATTTTTGTAGAACACGAAAAGAAGATATTTCCCACACTTTACAAAACTTTCCCTAGGCAATTTGTAGATTGAAAATTAATTCAAATGAGAACAATATTGTTTAAATAACATCTTTGAGAATCTCATTAGGCATTCCAGGAATGAAAGAGACTTTTACCCAAGATACAAAAAAGCCATGTGTTAAAAAGTTGCTTTACATAGAGTTGGATAAAGATATTTGGAGTTTTCAAATTAAATGTCTGTCAGTATATACTTTAAGGCAGGGTGAGAAAAAGAGTTAAGGAGTCTTAAATATAATTGTCATTTAATTTTTCACACCTGAAGGACAAACAGTCTGATGTACAAGAGTAAGAAGCCTGTCTGTGCATCCTCACCCTTTGCCCTCCCATCCCAGCCCAAGAGACTGCCTGCTAAGTCACTTCAGTCCGTCCGAGCCTTTGCAGCCCTGTGGACTGTAGCCTGCCGGGCTCCTCTGTCCAGGGGATTTTCCAGACAAGAATACTGGAGTGGGTTGCCATGCCCTCCTTCAGGGAATCTTCCTGACCCAGGGATCAAACCCGTTTCTCTTACCCGCGTCTCTTACCTGCATTGGCAAGCAGGTTCTTTACCACTGGAACCGCCTGGGAAGCCAGAGACTGCACTTGTGTCCTCATAAAGGTATTCTGTATTGTGACTTGGTGATTCTTTGCAGACTACAGCATTGGCTAAATGAACTTTTCTCTTTCTATGATGACCCCCCCCCCCCAAAAAAAAAAAAACATAACTAAACCTAACTTTGTAGAACTAAACAGAAGTCTTTTTCTAATTTCTGGCTTCCAGATATTTTCTGTTACCAACAACACAGAATGCGGGAAGTTACTGGAGGAAATCAAGTGTGCCCTTTGCTCTCCACATTCTCAGAGCCTGTTCTACTCACCTGAGAGAGAAGCCTTGGAAAGAGATCTGGCACTTCCCTTGCTCTGCAAAGACTATTGCAAAGAATTCTTTTATACTTGCCGAGGCCATATTCCAGGTAAAAAAAAAAGATGATTAAGTGAAATCAACTACTGCAGAATAGCTTTCCAAGATACTTGTTCCTAAGCACTTGCTTTGTTGGTGTTGTTTAGCTGCTTAGTCGCATCCGACTCTTTGTGACCCCTGTACCATAGCCCGCCAGGTTTCTCTCTGTCCATGGCGTTTCCTAGGCAAAAATATTGGAGTGGGTTGCCACTTCCTTCTCCAGGGGATCTTCCCGACCCAGGAATCGAACCCAGCTCTCAAGGTATTGGCAGGCAGATTCTTTACCATTGAGCCACCAGGAAAGCCCAAACGCTTGCTTTCAGTTCAGTTCAGCTGCTCAGTCGTGTCCAACTCTTTGCGACCCCATGAATCGCAGCACGCCAGGCCTCCCTGTCCATCACCAGGGTGTAAAATTTATCTTACCTTTCCTTTCAAAATACCTATTTTTACCTCGTAATTTAACTGTTAAAAACTTGTAACCTTGTATTGCTGCTAAAAGGATAACTGTCATTTCACCCTACAAACAGTACATTGTTTTGTGGCAGTGTTTTACATTTCTTGTTAAACTGATAATACAGTTGGTAATCTTTACACATGCTGGATTATTGATCAGATTTCTCAGTGGTGTCTTTACTCATCAATGTCACTATCAAGACAACCTCCCCTTCCACACCGTTGATATGTAAGTGCAGTTTGTCCACTGACTTTTAAGGTATTTCCTTAAATAAAATATAATTTGAAAGCCCCCCCTCAATGTAACACCTTAGAAAGTACTTTTACATATAATGACTGATGTGCCTCTCATAAAGCCTGTGAGGAAGATAGGAAAGTTCTAGTGTCCCTTTGACAGATGAGGAAAATTGAGTCTCGTGTGTGTGTGTGCTCAGTCATGTCCGATTCTTTGCAACCCCATGGACTGTGGCCCACCAGGCTCCTCCGTCCATGGGATTTCATAGGCAAGAATACTGGAGTGGATTGCCATTTCCTTCTCCAGAGGATCTTCCCAACCCAAAGGTCAAACCCGAGTCTCCTACATTGGTAGGTGGATTCTTTACTACTGAGCTACCGAGTAGCCTCAGAAGTTAAATGCCTTAATCCACTTGTATGCAATGAGAAACTTACAGGGGAGATAAAGTTTAGTTCTTATGCCTATAATGTCCCAGATATACATGGTCATATCTTGGACCCTAATAAACGTATAAGTTCTTGGGCACTGATTAATTTAACATCTGAGGTTTGTAAACCCTGGTATCAACACAGAGGTAGAAAAGAATTTAATAAGACAGATTCTGTTTAGTTAGTGTAACAAACAAATCTACTGATGCTAACAGTTTATAAAACTCAATGGCATTGAAGTAAAAGACAAGCTTTAAGAACTGTAGGATGCACTTGAACAATTTTTTTAAACTGCTACGCACATTTTACTTTTTTCTCTGACCCAGAAATGTGTAGGTTTTGTATTTTTTTTTTTTAATAGAGTGCTCTTAATAGCCTAAGAAAACATTTTGACTAGGGTTGCTTGCTTCCTTTGGTGTACCATAACATGTATCTAAACCCATTCAATGTGAAAATATTATTATTGACTTTATAAACTACAGCCATCTTTCTAAGGTTTGCCTTAAACCAGCTGTTTCTTCCTCTTTATCACATTCCCCAAAGCAAAGTAGAATAGGTCACGGTTGCCTAGATGGCCTGCTGAGAAGTGATAACAGATTAGGTCCCATCAAGGTTTGCTGCAAATTTCCAGTCTGGAAGGCTTGCCTTTACCACTCTAAACTGAAAATGATACTGACACTCGGTGTTTTTATCTCCTTGAGATAAATACCACTAGGCTGAATTGAGAGACTCATCTGTGGGGCACTTCCTTTATTTGAAGTTATTTTAGCTTCCAAAACAAACAACAAAAAGCAATATCCACTGAGGGAGAGAGCCCAGCAAACAGCTCAGGAGCCAACCTGTAAGCACCTTGCTCCCCAGATCAACACATGTGGTGACGAATGACAAATTTATTTTTCTCCAAAGTTTGTATATATGTAAAACTGCTGAAGTGCATCAAGATGTCAAGTGCTTTTGGTGGCCACCCAGGCTGCCTTGAAAGATAACCAGATGAAAGCTCCACTCCAGTGGTAGGTGGAGCAGCCAGGGGGATTTTCAGGGCCAGGCCTGCAGGCGTTAGCAGCAAAAAGGAGGGGATTCCTCTGCATCCATCAAATGCTAATAATCGCTCTAAATACATGTCCCCAAAGTGAGCTGTAATAACACACTGTTTGTGTCGATCAATTTGTTAGCCAGGCTGATCCTTGGCACACAGGTTACCATTTCCTAAAGTAAGATAAATCAGATGACAATCCTCCCCTTGGCCCTGGCCCCCAACACAGAAGGCTCTTTAGAATTCTAGAGCACTCCTTTTTCAGAAATTGCTCAAAAAGTGACTTTGTAATATTTTCACCTTCTTAAATCTATTTAATGTCATGGTTTGCTCTTCTCTGAAGTTCGACATTGTGAAAAACAGCTACTTTGTGATTCTGTTTGTTTGTTTTTTTTAACCTGTCCTCATCAGCCTCATCTTTTTGCAAATCAAAAACATGAAGAGGACGGGACCTTAAGGACTGCTGAGAAGGGTTGAAAGAGAGAAAATAATTCCAGAGACATCTTCATTTCTTCCCCCATGGCCCCATACATGAAGAATTAAACACATAAATGATCTATCCCTTTGCTTTACCCTCACAGCTTTAAGAAAGTGCGGTTCACTCTGCGATACATGTATGCCAGGAAGACAGCAATTTTCTAGAAACTTTAATTCAGAAAAATTCATAGTCTGCTTATTTCCACAAAAAATAAACAAAAGTTAAAAATCACTGCAGTAAAGATATACTGGAGTTTTATTGATCATAATATTCTCCAGCTGTGAATTTAGTGAGGGAGATAAACTCTTAAAGCTTCTAAAAAATCCCCAAATTTCATTAAAAAAAAAAAAAAA